>NC_042982.1:13336997-13349497 GCF_901001165.1 Salmo trutta | reverse complement strand
TATGGACATTTAATATGCACATTTCCTTTGTTAATATGGACTCTTTTGACATAAATTGCTTTTGTTTTATAGATGAGTACTGAACTGCATGGCCTCTAAAGGCACATTTAAAAGTGTCCCATACAATAAGGTGATCTGCTGTACCTATGTTATGTCTGAAAAAGTCATTTATAAATTATTCAGTCCTAGTTCTAAACAATTTATCATCTAGTAGGCTTTGATAAAATGTCCAATATCCTCGCCTATGCGGAAATTCCATAAGAATCAAATGTATTTATAAAGCCCTTTTTTCATCAGCCGATGTCAGCCGCCATGTATATCTCACTAGGTCAGGGTATTTTAGCTTCCATATATCCACTAATTCCAATATATCCATGACATTCATGATTTCCTTTAGTGCCTGAGGGTGATAGTTTGTAGTGTGATTTCCTTTACGGTCCATAGAGGTATTTAAAACCATATTAAAATCTCCCACCATAATAATAGAGTCTAGTGTCGCTTGTAGAGTTTATAAAATCTTAAATATATTTTCAAAGAAGCTTGGATCATCATTATTTGGACCGTATAGGTTAATAAGCCATATCTGTTTATTGTCCAATAACATATTTAAAATCATCCATCTACCTTGAGGATCTGTTTGGACAATTTTCACATTTGGATCAAAATTACTGTTAATTAATATCATTACCCCTTTTGAATTTCTTTGCCCATGGGAGAAGTATATTTTTCGCCCCCCCAGTACTTGTTCCACACAACTTCATCTAAAATTGTTGAATGAGTTTCCTGTAAACAATAGATATTAGATTCATTTTCTTTTAACCAGGTAAATACTGATCGTCTTTTTGTAACGTCTGCTTCCAACTCACACTCTCAAACACATAGATCCCCTGAACGCAGCTCACTCTCCAGATCCCAATCACCTGAATTCTGATCACCTGTTCACACACCTGTATGTCATTATCACACACTATTTAGTTCAGTTCTTTGCAGCCCATCATTGTGAGGTATTGTTTGGTTTGTGACACAATTCTAGTTGGAGTGCTGGTTGTAATGTAATGTAATGTAATGTAATGTAATGTAATGTAATGTAATGTAATGTAATCCAATCCAATCATGTATGATAGTTTTGCCTGCCTCGCTAATGATGCCTATTCCCTGCCTGTACCTTAGCCTGTTGGATTTCCTGTAATCAACCTATTGCCTAATCTCCCAGACGACATTACTAGCTTTTTCCCTGCCTGTACTGTTGCCTTTTTGGACCCCTGTGTATGACCTGCCTGTCCCTGGACCCAGCTACCTGCCTCCTCCTGTGTGTGATCTTGTGGCTGTCCCTGGACCCAGCTATCTGCCGCCTCCTGTGTATGATCTTGTGCCTGTCCCTGGACCCAGCTACCTGCCTCCTCCTGTGTATGATCTTGTGCCTGTCCCTGGACCCAGCTACCTGCCTCCTCCTGTGAATGATCATGTGCCTGTCCCTGGACCCAGCTACCTGCCACCTCCTGTGTATGATCTTGTGCCTGTCCCTGGACCCAGCTACCTGCCTCCTCCTGTGTATGATCTTGTGCCTGTCCCTGGACCCAGCTACCTGCCGCCTCCTCCTGTGTATGATCTTGTGCCTGTCCCTGGACCCAGCTACCTGCCGCCTCCTGTGTATGATCTTGTGCCTGTCCCTGGACCCAGCTACCTGCCACCTCCTGTGTATGATCTTGTGCCTGTCCCTGGACCCAGCTACCTGCCTCCTCCTGTGTATGATCTTGTGCCTGTCCCTGGACCCAGCTACCTGCCTCCTCCTGTATATGACCTGCCTGCCCCTGGACCCAGCTACCTGCCTCCTCCTGTATATGACCTGCTGCCTGCCCCTGGACCCAGCTACCTGCCTCCTCATGTGGCCCTTTACAATAAACACCTGCTGCGCTCAGGGGCGGAAATCCCGGGAGGGGCGGAAATCCCGGGGGGGACGGGGGGCCACGTCCCCCCCATCCTGGGAAAAATATGATTTGTCCCCCCCAATATATCACTGAAACATATCTATGTAATTTAAATAATATTAATAATACGCAATGAAAGCAATTGTGCTGATTATAGACACTTAATAGCGTTTTTAAGTTTCAAAAGATTGCATCCCCCCCCTTTTCCTCACAATGGTTTGATCCACTGCCAGTTCCTTAGTTGGCAAGGAAACAGAGGGGTCATATCTACTGTCTGAAAGGCACTCAATGAACGTAACTGACGTGAGGTTAATCCAGTCAATCGCGCACACACACTAGCTGAATATGCAGAGCTAGCGCGCAACTATTAACTATTAAGCTAGCTAGTACCTATTCCATTTATGTGGCCTCATCAAAGATGGAATCTTTGCTATCGTCAATTTATTCCAAGATCAGCATGCAGATGATGTAAATTAGTGCTTCAAAGTCCCTGTGATAAGGTTAGCGATAAACTGAAGTCCAAACTGAACAGAACTACACTCTCTTCTACCATTGTCTTAAATATATTTAATGGTCTCGTTACAAAAGCTAAATTGTCGCAAGGGAACTTTTATTTATTTATTTTATTTCACCTTTATTTAACCCGGGTAGCAAAGATTATAGCAAACACCACTGAAACGGAATTGGGGCTCGCCAGCTTTGCAAATTCAGCTATTGTTGGAAGCCAGCCAATATCAAACAAACTATTAAAATTACAAAAGGTTGCAGCATATGTTGTGTAAATGGTGAACTCATACAGCTGTCAACTCTTGTCATTTTAATCCGTTTCACATTTGCTAGCTACCTTTTAGATCGAAGCCCAAATAGAATGATAAAAGATAAGATGATAGAAGCCCATCTCCTACTGTAAATAACCTACACACTGTGTAGGCCAGCCAGCCAGGTAGAAAATTGGCAGAAAAATAAAAGACGGACAGCAGAGTATTTTTCAGTACACCAAAACGCAAAGTAAGAACCCTAGTAGCCTAATATCTCAAAGACTAGTTGATAAAATGCTCATAAGAAAGAAATGAAATTCTAATGGAAATGTTTCACAATGATGTCATTAGGCAGAGCAGGCAACAGATGGCACACAGACAGCAGAGTTTGGGACAGATATGCAGGGACAGACTGGCAGAGACAGGGAGTCTCAGGTAAGTTTGTTGAGTCTTTGTTTGGCAACATTATGAAAGGTTCTCCATTTTTTTGACTTGTAAAATAGGAACATAATTGGAAAATGCCATGGATACCCCCACTCTCAACTTAAACTGGTGACTGAACTAAGATTTGTTAAAGGCAATGGTATTGCTGTTGTGATTAGTTGTGTAGTTTTGGGTACCGGTAGTTAGGAGTACGGCAAACACCTTATTTCTTTGGTTCCTCAATATACATTTACCATATTACAATGTAGGCTATGTGTTACAGCACTACTTTTGGTGTCCCCCTCAGGAATTGCTCTTGAGAAAATTTCATGTAATTGTCCCCTCCAAAGTTGATATCAGAATTTCGCCCCTGGCTGCGCTCTGCGCTGAAACCAGCTCTCTGTCTCCCATCGTGTTCAATACACTTTTCTTATTATCTGCTAAGCCATTACAATTATAACTGGCTATACTTATTTAATCAATTAACATAATGAGACACAAGTTTCAACTCTATTTATCATAATATATGTTTGTAAACGTACCATTAAAAAGTAACATGATGATTGAGTGTCTATATAGCTGTACCATGATATTTGCATTGCTACTAAGTAAACCTCCAATTGATCCCCACTATTCCACCCGCGATAACACTCCTCATCCCGAGTTGGGTTGTCATCCCAATGCCCGACATACCACCCCCTACGCCCCGGATCCCATGGCTCCGTAGAGACCGGGACCCATCCTTCGAAAAGAGCACACAGTGCCACCCACAGAACAGAAGCAGATCAACCTCCAAATGCATTTCCAATGCTCTCACCTTGATTTGTATTACATATAGCCCATTAAATATATATATATCTTTTAAAAATCCTGTTTATCTTATTTTCTATAATTAGCTATTTATATTTGTAGTAAGGTAGACAGTTTATGCAAAGGATTTTTACCTCTCACCAGTCTCGCCATTACATTATGGCAAGCAATGATTATTTTAGCAAACAATTATTGTGATTCATCCTATATTGTCCCTAACATTATTTTACTCCCTCGCAACAGTTGTGGGGGACGGACACACACACACACACACACACACACACACACACACACACACACACACACACACACACACACACACACACACACACACACACACACACACACACACACACACACACACACACACACACACACACACACACACACACACAACCCCTTTCCTCCCACAACAACCATACACTCAGATTCTCAAAAGTTGCACCACCCCAGAGCCCAATTCAAGAAAGGTCTTGATTTACGAATGCATATACAGTCGCAGCTGTATGAGAAGGCCTACAAAACGGAGCAAAAAAAGGGTAGAAATGGGTAGATTTGATTAACTATTGTCACGTCCTATGTGATGGAGATCAGATATACCTCCTTCCCCTGATACATCCACAACATGTCCCCCGTAGTGACCATATTCCCAAGCATCTCTGTGCAGTCAGACCTTTGATTTTGTGCCACCATGGCCACAATAATATATCCCCTCTCTGAATGTCAGAGTGTGACCCCCTCCCCATGGGTTACTGCAGCTAGTGTTGCCAGCACTGCCGCTGCCAGGGTGGGGGCACACCACCGGAATCCCCACCGGCTAGGTACAAGGTCGTCAAGGTTCTCATTAGCAGATTTGAGAATTTTCTGGTATATTATGCTCTCCCTTTAGGGGGCTTTGGCTTTGCAGGACCAACCCTGCCAAGCGGGCTCAGAATCTTGAGGGTGCGATGCTGCTCTAGGTCTCTGACCGCATTTAGGCAGCATACAGGCAGCTTACAGCAGGCCCATAAAACAAATAGGGACTTCTCCTTAGTATCTGGGTCATTCAGGCGGGCGTCTAGTGTTTAGGGTTGTGGAACATTCCCTCAATATAGGACCATAAATAAATACATTAACATTTATTTAAAAATGTGCTTCCACATGATAGGACAATAAATAAATGAGATGTATAATTTATTTTAAAATGTAGTTCCACCATGATAAGACAATACATAAATAAGATGTAGAATTCATTATAAAATGTATATCCCTCATCTGCACAAAATGTAAAGATCTCTCACAACACCTGCTCACAGACATACATTGGTTCTGGGATATGCAACCATTTCCTTTCCCAGTCACTTAACGCCACCCTTTCCCAAACACCATAAACACACACCACACCCATTCATCTCAATACATCCACACATACCCACATACTGAGCCTTCTGTCTGCTGTGTTTTTATCTCCACCATGTGGTATTAGTGCTTTATTTGAAAGATAGATAGAAAAGCTCAACTCAGCAAAAAAAGAAACGTCCTCTCACTGTCAACTGCGTTTATTTTCAGCAAACTTAACATGTGTAAATATTTATATGAACATAACAAGATAGCCATGGAGAAAAGCCATGGAGTAGTCTTTGTGTCTCTGAACAATTGATTATCAATATACAGTTTGCAGAGCTATGTGTTTCCCTTTCAATCTATTTTCCTTGAAAATTGGACACAGAACTTTGCGCCGTTCTGCAATTTCCTTCGGGAACTGATCATTCATGCCTATTTTTGTGCCAGCAAGTCTTTTAACCAGGCTTTTAACCATTATTTTATCTTCAAAGAAAGCAAATTTGTCAACGATTTGGCGTTCATACCTCTGCTCGAGCGGTGTACATGTTCGAGTAGGATTTTGTCAATAGCTTCGTGTGGGATCTGAAGCGCTGTCAGGAGGAACTCTAACTACACATTCAGGAACTTCTTCTTTCTCTTGGACACCTCTAAGTACCAAATTATCTCTCATGGATCTAGTCTGTATGTCAAGTAAGGCTTCTCTTAGAATGATGTTCTCCTTTTTAAGTTCATTAACTTTGGTTTCAATCTTATTGACTGTCCCTTCTAGCTTGTTGTATCTTTCTACAGTGTCGCAGTGTTTTGGTCACTCATCTCCAGGCCTTCAACTCTTTTATATCCTTACTGACTAGTTCAAGTATACACAGTTTGTCATTTACTGATTTTAACAGATCGGTTTCGACCTTTACCATTCCCGCTGGTGAAAAGATTAAATCGTCTGTGTCTGTAGAAGAGTCACGTTTTCGTTTTGAGATAGGTTCCCCTGTCTTACTCTCCGTCATGTTGAGATAGGTTCCCCTGTCTTACTCTCCGTCATGACGAAATCGGTTCCCCTGTCTTACTCTCCGTCATGTTGAGATAGGTTCCCCTGACTTACTCTCCGTCATGTTGAGATAGGTTCCCTTGTCTTACTCTCCGTCATGTTGAGATTGTTGAGATCGATTCCCCTGTCTTACTCTCTGTCATGTTGAGATTGGTTCCCTTGTCTTACTCTCCGTCATGTTGAGATAGGTTCCCCTGTCTTACTCTCCGTCATGTTTCGATAGGTTCCCTTGTCTTACTCTCCGTCATGTTTCGATAGGTTCCCCTGTCTTACTCTCCGTCATGACGAGATCGGTTCCCCTGTCTTACTCTCCGTCATGGTGAGATAGGTTCCCCTGTCTTACTCTCCGTCATGTTGAGATTGGTTCCTGTCTTACTCTCCGTCATGTTGAGATTGGTTCCTGTCTTACTCTCCGTCATGTTGAGATCGGTTCCCCTGTCTTACTCTCCGTCATGTTGAGATCGGTTCCCCTGTCTTACTCTCCGTCATGTTGAGATCGGTTCCCCTGTCTTACTCTCCGTCATGGTGAGATAGGTTCCCCTGTCTTACTCTCCGTCATGTTGAGATTGATTCCCGTCTTACGCTCCGTCATGTTGAGATAGGTTCCCCTGTCTTTCCGTCATGTTGAGATAGGTTCCCCTGTCTTACTCTCCGTCATGGTGAGATAGGTTCCCCTGTCTTACTCTCCGTCATGTTGAGATTGATTCCCGTCTTACGCTCCGTCATGTTGAGATAGGTTCCCCTGTCTTACTCTCCGTCATGTTGAGATAGGTTCCCCTGTCTCACTCTCCGTCATGTTGAGATAGGTTCCCCTGTCTTACTCTCCGTCATGACGAGATCGGTTCCCCTGTCTTACTCTCCGTCATGTTGAGATAGGTTCCCCTGTCTTACTCTCCGTCATGTTCAGATAGGTTCCCCGTCTTACTCTCCGTCATGTTGAGATCGGTTCCCCTGTCTTACTCTCCGTCATGTTGAGATTGGTTCCCCTGTCTTACTCTCCGTCATGACGAAATCGGTTCCCCTGTCTTACTCTCCGTCATGTTGAGATAGGTTCCCTTGTCTTACTCTCCGTCATGTTGAGATAGGTTCCCCTGTCTTACTCTCCTTCATGTTGAGATAGGTTCCCCTGTCTTACTCTCCGTCATGTTGAGATAGGTTCCCCTGTCTTACTCTCCGTCATGACGAGATCGGTTCCCCTGTCTTACTCTCCGTCATGTTGAGATTGGTTCACGTCTTACGCTCCGTCATGTTGAGATAGGTTCCCCTGTCTTACTCTCCGTCATGACGAGATAGGTTCCCCTGTCTTACTCTCCGTCATGTTGAGATAGGTTCCCCTGTCTTACTCTCCGTCATGACGAGATCGGTTCCCCTGTCTTACTCTCCGTCATGTTGAGATCGGTTCCCCTGTCTTACTCTCCGTCATGTTGAGATAGGGTCCCCAGTCTTACTCTCCGTCATGTTGAGATCGGTTCCCCTGTCTTACTCTCCGTCATGTTGAGATAGGTTCCCCTGTCTTACTCTCCGTCATGTTGAGATAGGTTCCCCTGTCTTACTCTCCGTCATGTTGAGATTGGTTCCCCTGTCTTACTCTCCGTAATGTTGAGATTGGTTCCCCTGTCTTACTCTCCGTCATGTTTGGGTGTTGCTTGTTTTCGTAATATTTGTCAATACATTTCTCGAGTTTTTTATGATTTGTTTTGTGTTGTTATCCAGATTGAAGGTTCTTACCCACCAGATTGTGAAGTGCTAATATTTAGTCTAACTTACCGATATTGAATATTGCGTTTTTATCTTGAGGTGATCTACATTGCTGTGTTCAGTCCGCCATCTTGCTCCTGTCACTACTCATTATTGTCTGGCTCAACCTCTTCTAATCTGGGTGACCGTGTTGGGGTGTTGCACCAGGACATCTGGATACAGCCAGTCAGACAGACCCCATTGAGAGAAAAACACTCCGAATGTAACAACTGTGTATAGGAGATCTTACACCTTTTCACAGTGACATGGTTTTTCCAAACACTCATCCATACACTCATACACATAACACAAGGGTTTATGACAAGGGTGATGACAGGAAGCTTAGCATTAAAGGATTGTAAGGATGAGTTATCGGGAATAAGGGAAAGAAAAGAAGAAACGGTGAGAGAGGAGGAATGGGTTGTGGGAGGAAAGAGTGAAAAGAGAGATTGGTGGGACTGGCACGATGGAGAAGTTGACTCTGCACGGATGAATCCCGGATTCAACTGTACCGGGCAGAAGGCATGGTGGCAGTGGGCTTATGGTATGGGCAGGCATAAGCTACGGACAATGAACACAATCAGATTTAATATTGCAGATATATTTCAGCTTCCATCAATGTAATTGTCTGCATCATTTCCAATCCCATATATCTTTTTTTGTAAGTATGTACATGTGTATATATACAGTACTAGTCAAAATTTTGGAGACACCTTCTCATTCAAGGGTTTTTCTTTAGTTTACTATGTTCTACATTGTAGAATAATAGTGAAGACATCAAAACTATGAAATAACACATATGGAATTATGTAGTAACCCGTTGCCTTGATGACAGCTTTGCACAATCTTGGAATTCTTTCAACCAGCTTCATGAGGAATGCTTTTCCAACAGTCTTGAACGAGTTCCCACATATGCTGAGCACTTGTTGGCTGCTTTTCCTTCACTCTGCGGTACGACTCATCCCAAACCCTCACAATTAGGTTGAGGTGTGTCATGTCCTGACCAGTAAAAGGGATTATTTGTCATTGTAGTTTGGTCAGGGCGTGGCAGGGGGTGTTTGTTTTGTGTGTTTCAGTGTTTTTGGTTTAGGTTCTATGTTTTCTATTTCTATGTTTATCTAGTTTTCTATTTCTATGTAGGGTTTTTGGCAATGACCTCCAATTAGAGGCAGCTGGTTGTCGTTGTCTCTAATTGGAGGCCATATTTAGTTGTGTTTGTTTCACTTGTGTTTTGTGGGTGCTTATTTTCTGTATAGCCTGGGAGCCTTATGGAACTGTTATCGTCATTTGTTTATTTTGTTTAAGTGTTTTCTTTAATAAATTAAGAAGATGAGCACTTTACCCGCTGCGCCTTGGTCCAATCCTTACGACGCCTATGACAAGGTGTGAGGTGTGTTTTGGGTCATTGTCCTGTTGAAAAACAAATGATAGTCCCAAGCGCAAACCAGATCCAATGGCATATCGCTGCAGAATTCTGTGGGAGCCATGCTGGTTAAGTGTGCCTTGAATTCTAAATAAATCACCAACAGTGTCACCAGCAAGCACCATCACACCTCCTCCTGCATGCTTCACTGTGGGACCCACACATGCAGAGATCATCCGTTCACCTACTTTGCATCTCACAAAGACACAGTGGTTGGAATCACAAATCTCACATTTGGACTTCTTGCCCCAAACAAGTCTCTTCTTCTTACTGGTGTCCTTTAGTAGTGGTTTCTTTGAAGCAATTCAACCATGAAGGCCTGATTCACGCAGTCTCCTCTTTACAGTTGATGTTGAGAGGTGTCTGTTACTTGAACTCTGTGAAGCATTTATTTGGGCTGCAATCTGAGGTGCAGTTAACTCTAGTGAACTTATCCTCTGCAGCAGAGGTAACTCTGGGTCTTCCTTTGCTGTGGCGGTCCTCATGAGAGCCAGTTTCATCATAGCGCTTGATGGTTTTTGCGACTGCACTTGAAGAAACTTTCAAAGTTCTTGACATATTCAGAATTGACTGACCTTCACATCTTAAAGTAATGATGGTCTGTCATTTCTCTTTTCTTATTTGAGCTGTTCTTGCCACAATATGGACTTGGTCTTTTACCGAATAGTGCTATCTTCTGTATACCACCCCTACCTAGTCACAACACAACTTATTGGCTCAAACGTATTAAGAAGGAAAGAAATGCCAAAAATTAACTTTTAACAAGGCACACCGTTAATTGAAATGCATTCCAGGTGACTACTTCATGAAGCTGGTTGAGAGAATGCCAAGAGTCTGCAAAAAAATCAGAAATATGTAAAAAAAAAAATTAACACCTTTTTTGGTTACTACATGATTCCATATGTGTTATTTCATAGTGTTGATGTCTTCTCTATTATTCTACAATGTAGAAAATAGTAAAAAATAAAGAAAAACCCTTGAATAAGTAGGTGTGTACAAACTTTAGACTGGTACTGTTTATACAGCGCAAACCAGATGGGATGGCGTATCGCTGCAGAATGATGTGGTAGCCATGCTGGTTAAGTATACCTTGAATTAAAAAAATATCACTGACAGTGTCACCAGCAAAGCACCCCCATACCATCACACCTCCTCCTCCATGCCTCACGGTAGGAACCACACAGGCAGAGATCATCCGTTCACCTACTCTGTGTCTCATAAAGACACAGCGGTTAGAACCAAAAATCTCAAATTTGAACTCATCAGACTAAAGGACAGATTTCCACCAGTCTAATGTCCATTGCTCATGTTTCTTGGCTCAAGCAAGTCTCTTCTTCTTATTTGTGTCCTTTAGTAGTGGTTTCTTTGCAGCAATTTGTCCATGAAGGCCTGATTCACAGTCTCCTCTGAACAGTTGATGTTGAGATGTGTCTGTTACTTAAACTCTGTGAAGCATTTATTTGGGCTGCAATCTGAGGTGTAGTTAACTCTAATGAAGTTATCCTCTGCAAAGGGTGGCTACTTTGAAGAATCTCAAATATAAAATATGTTATGATTTGTTTAACACTTTTTTGGTTACTACATGATTCCATGTGTTATTTCATAGTTTTGATGTCTTCACTATTATTCTATAATGTAGAAATTGTAAAAAATAAAGAAAAACCCTGGAATGAGTAGGTGTGTCCAAACTTTTGACTTGTACTGTATATATATATATATATATATATATATATATTTGTATATATATTTTCCTTTATTATGCTCTCCTAACCCTACCACCCCTCCCCTAATTGGACCAAACTAATGGACAACAACACTTAGGCTTCTACTTCCAAAGTGTCGCAGCGGTCTAAGGCACTGCATCTCAGCGCTTGAGGCGTCACTACAGACACCTTGTTTCGAATCTAGGCTGTATTACAACCAGCCGGATTTGGTCTGGGTAGGCCATGCTTGTAAATAAGAATTTGTTCTTATTTGTTTATCCAACTCAAAAAAGTATGTTTATCCAAGTCAAATGACTGCACTGAAACGTGTTTAGATGACCTGTACTTTAGTATAAGCTATGTGTTTGTTTGTTTATACACTGATTCATGCCTACTATACACTGTAGATGTGTTTGTGCATGTTTGGAGCACAGGGGGTCTAGTCCTCTTCCCCTTCCTCATCGGTGACACAGATGCATATTGATTTCAGAGAGCTTGCTGAGAAACCATGCTGAGTGACAGTACAGGAAGAGAACATGGTGCACACACATAAATCACACACACACAAAAACACACAATACATTCATGTACCAACAAAGACCCCCAATCCTTTGCTCACACACATATGCTGCCCTTCTAACCCAAAGCTGCTCACGCAGCAAAAGCACACAAACAGTGTGTACTATATTATGCTATCTCTAATACCCAATGACATTGCCCTGAGGCAAGGCACAGAGAAGGCCATGCCATTGAGGCTAGCTCCTCTACCTATGGTAAGTATGGTAGACCCTGTGTCTGGAAGCCATAGTTTGGTCTGGTTGTTTCAGCGCTACTATGATTAATAAGTAACTACAACAAATCCATCAGGTAAGAATATCATACTGATCGGTGTCCAACCAAATGGTTTCCACCTGGTATAACCTGACTGGAGCATGGGTACCCATTACCTACTCCTCTATCCAAGTCTAACCCAACTCAACATAATACGTTTATCTCATTTTATCCAATAATCATTTTATCTAACTCCAAACAATATATTTTACCAACTCCTACTCCCCTTGTCAGTTGCTGTCTACAATGTTTCCCGCCAACTGTCCATAGCGTTCATCAGTCATGAAGCTGGGTTATAGCCAAGACATTATGATCTCTGCCTGTTTTGAGGCTCTTCCTTCCAACAATGGGCATCAGTGTTGAGATCAGAGGTTGGTTCCAATAGGAACCCTGGTATGTGGCCAGTGTTCAGTCATGCTCTCTGCCTCTCCAGCCTGCGTATCAATGGAAGGAAGCCACTATCTGATCTCAGCCAGGAATTGTATTTATAAGTGGACAACGTCTGATAAATCATATGCACAC
>NC_042982.1:12894497-12956997 GCF_901001165.1 Salmo trutta | reverse complement strand
CTGTGGTTTCCTATTTACTCTCTCTCCCTCTCTCCTTAGCTAAATCCACGTTTATACATGGTGCTAACATGCGCCCTGAGTCCTGCTCTTGTCCACATTCCGATTGTGCCCAAATGTTTGGATAGGTGTAGATTAAAAGACACATTGTGATCTGATAGTGATCAGATCTTCCTGACCACCTTAGGAGGTAGTCAGACATGCATCATGTCTGGATATCAATCAAGTGTCAACAGATCTGAGTGGTCAAAGCATTTAACTCATCATTATACCATCATTGACAGGTAGCACCATTGATTTATGGCTTCCGTAATTGTCTTAAAATAAATAAAATCATATTATTTTGAAATAATTTCTGTCAAATAATTTGCATACAGGGAGCCACCAACTAATATAGTCACAATGCGGACACAGTGGACGGATAGGAGACACATTTTAATACAATATGTAGACAAACCTTTATCAGATAGTGGTAGGATCATATTGATGAGATCACGAAACTCACATGTTAGCACAAGGTGTAAACAAGGCTTACGAGAAGTGAAGTCATTTCAGCTTGTCTGGTCCTTTTAAGCCAGCACTTTTCCGAGGGAGGACTTTGCTGGAGCTAGAAGTATACAAACACTCAGTCACACACACACGGACACACACACCTCCTGACCCAGCGCTTGTACAGAGGAAAGACTCTTCGCTTCATACTTTAACACAGTGAGTATATCTCTTTACTGTCGCTGCTTTTGGGTTCCAGTCAGAGGAACACCTTGCTGAGAGGGATGTCTGTCTGTCTGTCAGTCCTGTGATGGAATCCTGAGTGTATAGAGCCAGAAGACGTATATGGCTGTCTGTCAGCTATGTCATCGGTTAAGACTTTGAGAGAAGTAACCTTGTCAGAGCATTGTGTTTCTCTAACCATGTTTTCACTGTTTCACTAATCATCCATACTGTATGTCTGTGTGTCTCATACTCCATCATGTGTGTGACTGGGTGTGAATATACACACAAATACTACTGATCTATGTGGGATGGTGTCTTGCTCAATGGGATACCAGGTGCTAGACGGATGGGATATGTAGTTCTGATATGAGCTAGCGTGTTTCTACTGTAGAATAACCATCCAAATCAGTCACAAAGATGTAAAGGTAACAGAGAAAACAGTGTGACCAGTTTGGTCACAGAGAGAGATCTGGGATAGGCAGCACAGCAGCTCCTCTTGTAAGAGACACACTTGCATAGCTCAGTTTTCACTTGCAAATGACGGAGTGCCGTACATTAGCTTTGGCTAGGAATTCAATAGCCAACAAAAGTCCATGGCAGACACACTTTCCAAAGAAGAAAAACACGCGCACACACAGACAAAGATGCAAACGAGTAACACAGAAACACAGCGGCTTTCATTGATCATATGGGATTAATCAATACCGTTTTTCAGCCTAAAGTTTTCTGTGGGTGAGCGGAAGTGTGTTTGAGAGACGGAGAGATAACACTGGAGAACTACAGCAGCAGCTTCAGTAGCTGTGGAGTTATCTACAGTACAGTAGGCCTAGCAGGAGTAAAGTCCCAGAGGATAGCTGACCAGCAGCAGGAGATAAGACTATCTTGAGCTCCGTTTCAGTGGCACTGCAGCGCCGCTGGCATTACGTCATGGCTTTAACCACAGTTCACAGACCACAACTTTCAAACTGCTTTATGGTGAGACAGCCAGCTGTGTTACCATGGCGAGACAGAAACACAGAAGTAAAACAGACATGAAAGGAGAGATGGATGGTGATGTCATATTTTCATTAGGATAAGTGGAAACTGTTTCATACTGTAGTACCAGCAGTTGAGAAGCAACATGTAGTTCAGAGACTGAATGACAATACTCCAAACACATAATCTACATGTCCTACCAAATGTAGAACTCACTATAATCAGGTCAAAATAGAAACATAGCTATGTAATTAACACACATACAGACCCACACACACACACGTACATACACACGTACATACATACATACATACATACATACATACATACATACATACATACATACATACATACATACGTACATACACACACACGTACATACACACATACATACATACATACATACATACATACATACATACATACATACATACATACATACATACATACATACATACATACATACATACATACATACATACATACATACAGAGACATCCCAGACTGAGCCAACCAACAGGCCAGCCTGACATACTGTTCTGGACTGGAGATGTCAGAGACGGGGCTTGATGCCAAACCCAACAGTACAGTAGGTCCCTAAGCACACATAAATACCATAATGGAACCAGGGTCCCGTCCCATGTGAACTGACCTCTCAGGCCATCCATTTCACCTCTGTGGAGGGCTGTGACCTGTACTGGCAGTAGCACAGAGAAGAAAGGGGCTTTCCACATTGGAGGAACATCCAGTCTAATTTTTTTATTCGTTAAAATGCTTGTTTATGAAGCGTAGGTCTAGACCAACTGGAGTGAAAAAGTAATGACATGGCTAGCAGCCCGACATTCCTCACATTCCTCTGTAATGTTTCTATAATGATGCACTGTGCGAGGGTTTGACTGAGTGTGTGTGTTAGGGTGAGGTTGGGAGCTTATTGTGGTCTGACTCTGAGGAAGATGTGGGGCATATTAGGCACGTTTCTTGTCTTTATGGTTAAGAGTTCATTTGATCACCTGTGAACTACAGCAGTCTGCCAATAAGGTTCCATGAAACAACTGAGCAGCTTGAAACACTAAATTACCTCCTCTCAAGTTTCTGTATTTTGAAGGCTTCATATTCGTGTGACTGGATTGTTGGCAAATAGTGTCTAGAAGGACTATGCCTTGGTCTACTTCTTTGCATGATGGAGCAGCAGTAATGTTTGACTGGGCACAGTGCCACACAGTCCAGGGCTGTGTGTTGATGGCTGCCAATCCAACACAATGTGGTGACACAGATACATGCTCTTAATGCCAATGTTCAACAAATGACTGCTGGCTCAGAAAACTAGGTTAATGGCAGCTGATCGATACATTTTCTCTTAAGTGTTGCCTGACTTAAACTGATGAGTCAATATGGGAATGAGGAAGTGGAGGCACATAATGTGGATTCAGGAACTCTTGGAGGGAAAAAATGGGAGCTGAGTTTCAAATGAATCTTTTTGTAGAAACACAAGAAAAAATAAGCATAAAGATTGAAGAATAATATTGTCTTCCATTTGTTGCTTGTGTTGCTGCTAGTAAGGTTTTTTGAGCTTGCTACAGGTCATCATTCAAATACTAGGTATGTAAGGGTCCATGCTGACCTTGTGGTGGAGTGTGAGTAGTTGGGTTCAACTAAAACACACTTAGAACCATTTTGGTAGAACCCTTTTGGGTTCAATGTAGAACGCTTTCCACAGAGTTCTACATGGAATCCAAAAGGGTTCTACCTGGAACCAAAAAGGGTTCTCCTATGGGGACAGCCGAAGAACCCCTTTGGAACTATTTTGTGTAGATAAGGCGACTGGCTCCTTGAGACACATGAAGTGACCAGATCTTACAATTGCCATTGGCTACCCCATCCAACAGCAGCCTGGGGATGGACCGAGCATGACCTCCAATCAGGATGAAGATGAACTCCAGGTGGTAACATTTAACATTTGACATTCAACCCCCAGGCACAACAAGTCGTGGTATCCTGACATCAAGATGGCAAACAAGGTGATACGTGTGCATTGATATGGGCTTTGCACTTCGCAGCTTGGCCCAAAAGCAACAGTTTTGCAAGCAATGGTGTTGGTGGCGCCTAGTATGCTTGAGAGAGGCAGAGAGACACAAAAAGAGAGTGATTCTGCTGATTCTAGGGCTCCCATTGTACAGCACCTTGGCTCCTGATATTTAGTTCTGTAATTAATGCAGATGGCTGAACTGGTGTGCATTCGGAGACAATCAGCTTTGGGAGGGAGCGGTTCAAATACACGCCTTTATAAATGCATGACATCTATATGTGTGTCTGTGTGTGTAAGTGTTCGCAGGCGTATTTGTGAGTGAATGTGCCATTTGTCCAATGTCTTAATGTGTCCGCATGCAAATCTGCATACATATCCAAAGAGCTGTTGGAAATGGCTTGACTTGCAACTAAGGTCATATCTGTTTCAGTCAAGGGCCAATGGAAAAAGGAGTCCCTTTGTATTAGTTATGATAGCAGATTATAGCACAAGTGACATGCAAATGAAGGTGTACATGCTCAACTCAGGCACTACTTATATATAAACTGTCATACAACATACATTATATACTGCTCAAAAAATAAAGGGAACACTTAAACAACACATCCTAGATCTGAATGAAAGAAATAATCTTATTAAATACTTTTTTCTTTACATAGTTGAATGTGCTGACAACAAAATCACACAAAAATAACCCATGGAGGTCTGGATTTGAAGTCACACTCAAAATTAAAGTGGAAAACCACACTACAGGCTGATCCAACTTTGATGTAATGTCCTTACAACAAGTCAAAATGAGGCTCAGTAGTGTGTGTGGCCCCCACGTGCCTGTATGACCTCCCTACAACGCCTGGGCATGCTCCTGATGAGGTGGCAGATGGTCTCCTGAGGGATCTCTTCCCAGACCTGGACTAAAGCATCCGCCAACTCCTGGACAGTCTGTGATGCAACGTGGCGTTGGTGGATGGAGCGAGACATGATGTCCCAGATGTGCTCAATTGGATTCAGGTCTGGGGAACGGGCAGGCCAGTCCATAGCATCAATGCCTTCCTCTTGCAGGAACTGCTGACACACTCCAGCCACATGAGGTCTAGCATTGGCTTACATCAGGAGGAACCCAGGGCCAACCGCACCAGCATATGGTTTCACAAGGGGTCTGAGGATCTCATCTCGGTACCTAATGGCAGTCAGGCTACCTCTGGCGAGCACATGGAGGGCTGTGCGGCCCCCCAAAGAAATGCCACCCCACACCATGACTGACCCACCGCCAAACCCTTCATGCTGGAGGATGTTGCAGGCAGCAGAACATTCTCCACAGCGTCTCCAGACTCTGTCACGTCTGTCACGTGCTCAGTGTGAACCTGCTTTCATCTGTGAAGAGCACAGGGCGCCAGTGGCGAATTTGCCAATCTTGGTGTTCTCTGGCAAATGCCAAACGTCCTGCACGGTGTTGGGCTGTAAGCACAACCCCCACATGTGGACGTCGGGCCCTCATACCACCCTCATGGAGTTTGTTTCTGACCGTTTGAGCAGACACATGCACATTTGTGGCCTGCTGGAGGTCATTTTGCAGGGCTCTGGCAGTGCTTCTCCTGCTCCTCCTTGCACAAAGGCGGAGGTAGCGGTCCTGTTGCTGGGTTGTTGCCCTCCTACGGCCTCCTCCACGTCTCCTGATGTACTGGCCTGTCTCCTGGTAGCGCCTCCATGCTCTGGACACTACGCTGACAGACACAGCAAACCTTCTTGCCATAGCTCGCATTGATGTGCCATCCTGGATGAGCTGCACTACCTGAGCCACTTGTGTGGGTTGTAGACTCCGTCTCATGCTACCACTAGAGTGAAAGCACCGCCAGCATTCAAAGGTGACCAAAACATCAGCCAGGAAGCATAGGAACTGAGAAGTGGTCTGTGGTCCCCACCTGTAGAACCACTCCTTTATTGGGGGTGTCTTGCTAATTGCCTATAATTTCCACCTGTTGTCTATTCCATTTGCACAACAGCATGTGAAATGTATTGTCAATCAGTGTTGCTTCCTAAGTGGACAGTTTGATTTCACAGAAGTGTGATTGACTTGGAGTTACATTGTGTTGTTTAAGTGTTCCCTTTATTTTTTTGAGCAGTGTACATAGTCAATGTCACAATGTAATCTTAACCATGGAATACTTTCAGGTCTAATACCAGATCAAGATGTTCTCAGATATTATAGAACAGGGATCATCAACTAGATTCAGGCGCAGGATGATTTGTTTCTTGAGTGGATAATCAGGGGGCCGGAACATAATTACAAATAATCTGTAAACTGACCGCAAGAAGCCCAAACGGATATAAGATTTTACTAAAACATAATTATTTTAAACCTTGCTTTACATTTGTATACAATCACATACTTTATATCTCTCTATTATTCGTGGGAATACTCAGGAACAGATTTCCAAAATTAAAATCACTGGTGTTTTTAGTCTTTTATGTCCAACAATAAACTAATAACAAAAAATGCTCAGAAAACTCAGAAAAATTAACCGAAGAAATTGTCAGAAAACACCAGTTGGGGAATTCTATCATATAACAACTTCCCTTTCCTCACATAAATATCCATATTTCCTCTATTTAATATCTGTTCTACTCCACTCTGTCTCTCGGTGGGAAAGGGACCTCAGGTAGGCATGGCCAACAAAGGTCCATCTTATGGCATGAGCCGGGTGGTGCAGGACAAGATTGACAAGAAGTACGACGCTGAGGTGGAGGAGCTTTTGGTGCAGTGGATTGTGGCCCAGTGTGGATCTGGAGTTGGGAAGCCTGAGGCTGGCAAACTGGGCTTCCAGGACTGGCTCAAGGATGGCTGTGTGAGTACCAACCTAATGCCTAAGACCCCTCAGACTGAAACATACATTTTAACTTAACAGCATTCAGAATTCATATGAGCCATTTATTTTGACCATCTTTATTCGATCTAAAGATTTGTGTATAGAATGGAGAAACAAACACTTTGGAAATCAGATGATGATCATATACAATTTAAAACAATAATGGGCCAAGTATCTAACCTTGGGGGACCCCACAAGAGTATATGATGGTACAGATGGTTATTTTCTGCCAACATACTCTTACTCTTGGCTTTATGTTACTATTCCCCCAGGTCCTGAGTGAGCTCATTAACAGCCTGCATAAGGACAACAAGCCGATCAAAAAGATAGCCAGCTCAAGCATGGCCTTCAAACAGATGGAGCAGATCTCACAGTTCCTGACTGCTGCCGAGAGCTACGGTGTCATCAAGACCGACATGTTCCAGACCGTGGACCTCTGGGAAGGTTCGCAAAGCATGTCCATCTCGCATATCATCAAACAATCACAATGACAACACAGGGCATTACATATGCCACAGATAAGTGGATGTAGTGGTGGGCACATACAATGGTGTAGTGTACTGTTGCTATGGTGTGGAGACTTATAAACCCTGCTGTGATTTTGTTGTGACAGGGAAGGATTTAGCTGCAGTCCAGAGGACACTGATGTCCCTCGGCAGTGTGGCTGTCACCAAGGATGACGGCAACTACCACGGCGACCCCAACTGGTTCTTCAAGTGAGTTAGAAGAATGTGAAGAGTGATGGTGTTGCATTGCTGGTGTATTCAGCCAGTGCTGTGGCTGTTTAGAGCTGGGGTGTGTATTGTGCTGTGCCAGTGTGTGTTTTTGAGTTCATTGTCCATGTGCCCTTGCAGGAAAGCCCAGGAGAACCGGAGGGAGTTCACAGACGACCAGCTGAAGGCGGGGAAGGGTGTGATTGGCCTGCAGATGGGCTCCAACAAAGGGGCCAGCCAAACTGGCATGTCGTACGGGGCCACCCGACAGATTCAATAATAAATACCAAACCACTGACCCTTGTCCTTTCCCCTCCCTTCTCCACCAGGCCCCGCACTGCCCTCCTCCCCCCTTACTGCAGCTACAACAGGCCCAACAGATTGTCTTAATGCCTCAACCTTATCCCAGTGTAGTAGGAACAGTCTCACTAGTATCACACCACTATGACCAAACTTGACCAGCCCAATCTATTACAACCCAAATCTACACTGCAAATGCCATATGTGAGGCTTAAGGTGAAAGGGACAACATGCATATACAGCTGTCAATCACTCATCCTCAAATGCAATTCTCATGTTTACAAGAGACTGATATTTGAATCATAGAAAAGGCACTGAAGCAACTAAGCTATGCCTTCTTAGAACACAAACATTCTATCCAAATGTAGAAACATTGAGAGATTGCTTGAGAGATTGTTTGAAAAATACCAAATAAAAGGAAGGAAATTAGGTTGAAGTTCATTGTGTCTTCATTGTGTCATGGATGAGTTTAAGTTAACAGTGCTGTATGTACCGATACCGGACAGCTGCTATGACCTAACAGCCCCATATTTTTGTACATAGTCTTATCTCCATTTGTCCTAAGTTTCCCACAGTGAAAAAAATTTCACTGCTTGCTCTGCCCACATATTTAGCCTCATATTGAAGTGTTTTACCAGGACAACCAGGGCTTCAAGTAGAAAAAACAATTTGACATAAATACTTGCATCCATGAGTTTTATTGACAAATGTCAATGCACAAATAAGGTCCGCTAAGCAAAAAACAAATGAATTTAAGAATGCTGTAAGTACACAATTTTTTTGCTCGGTGGGAAATGAATATCCTATTAGTCAGTGACAATTGTGTGGAGTTTAGAGTTTGTGACAGCAACTGAGCTTATTACAGTATTAAGACACTATGTCCTGGGATTTCCAATGATCTTCTATGTAGAAGAACCTCTTACCTTCTAACGACTAGTGTCCGCTTTTAATAAATGGTCATAATGTTTTGTAGCTCAAACCGTTCGGACTTTACACACGTTTTTGAGAATAACCATTTCTCGGGATCCACCCTTGTCTCAAACACCACTCTAGCTCAACCCCCGTTAATCACACAGACTAACGCAACAACCCAGCTGTTGTAGGTCAGACAATGTTTAAAAAGGGGTTAGAAGTCCAAAACACGCCGGCAATAGTGGGACTCAAGAATGATTTTGAAATACTTACTTCGTCCTAAATTCCACTGGTTTGATTTCAAGGGAAATTATGGGAATGATCCAGCCTGAAAATCCCAATTCATTTTACTCAGTCAAGCTGTGACTTGCACAGCAGAACAGGCTTCCAGTTTAGTCCAGTAAATACAAATAAAATCTTTGTTTCAGTTCATAAAAAAATCAAACTTTGAAATATTGATGATTGTAACATATTACAGTTGATACAAAAAATTAAAAAACACATTCAACCCCACATTCAGATCCCAAATCAAGTTCAAGTACCAGAAAAATGTATATAGTCTGCACAAAATAACATCCCAAAACCACCACACCCAAACGGGAGGTCTGTTTACAAAATAATTAAGTTAAAAGGTGCACTATGCAGAAATCGCTCCACCATTTTCCTGTTTGCTAAAATTAGAATAGTTGGCCTAATTTCAGTTTGTGACAAAACAGTCATTGTACCATCTAAGTCATTGTGAAATATATTTTCCATAACCAAAAATATTGTATATTCAGCTTTTTGAAGTTGGTGTACAAAACCGAAAGCAAAAGAAGCAAAAACTAAACTTCAGAACGGGAAGCATTGAAATAGCACACAGAACAGATCTACTGTTTCTTAAACTGCTTTCAATAGGAATTAAATATCTCTCACATTTCTATGTGAATTTGGTCAGGTCGCCCAAATAGTTACATATTGTAGCTTTAAAGCTTCTACACATAGGATTTATTTTTTGCATTGTAATTTCAGAAAATGTCCATAAAATATCTGTCGCTAATAGTGTTTCAAAGTATTATATTACCAGCTAGTGTTGTGATTGGCTGTGATATTCTCCCACCAGAACGGCATCTGTTGTTAAAATAGGAAAGCTGTTCTGACTTATCTAGTGGAAATTGCTCATTTCGAAGTTGCTCAAATTCTACACTGTTCGCTCAATTTCAGTTTATGTGCGAAAAAAGAGCATTGAATAGTGTTGGGAATCATTGTACCATCTAAATCGTTGCAAAATCTATTTTCAATAATAACATATATTTTTTTTTACAGCTGTTTGAAGCTGGTGGACCAAAACCGAAAGCAACTTGTTCTACAACCCAAAGGACATCCAGTCAACTTGACAACTGTGGGAATAATTGGCATCAACATGTGCTATCATCCCTGTGGAATGCTTTTCACACCTTGTAGAGTCCATGCCCCGACAAAATTAGGCTGTTCTGAGGGAAAAAAGGGAGGGTGCAACTCAATATTAGGAAGGTGTTTGTTTTGTACACAGTGTATTATGGACATTTTCTGAAATTACAATGCAACATTTTTATAAAATCCTATGAGTAACACCTTTAATTAAAAAAATAACTTAAAAAGTAACCATAATCAAGAGCACTATCACTCACACACATCCTCAAAACTAAACTCCATTTACATTTTAAAACACATTCACATACACAGCAGTCTGACATAAACCCAGACTAAACCTAATCCTGACCAAGATTAGCCTTAATCGCTGTCCAGGAAACCACCCCGGGAGTGATGCTCTGTCTGGTTGTCCAGGAAACCGCCCCAGGAGTGATGCTCTGTCTGGTTGTCCAGGAAACCGCCCCAGGAGTGATGCTCTGTCTGGTTGTCCGGCACACCTAGTCCCACACTAAAAGACCCAGGTAAGGGACTGAACCAAACTAGTGATACATACTCTAACCCAAAGACCAAGCCAAACTACCACCTCTATAGCACTGCTAGGCGAGACCGGAGGGTCCTGAGAGATCCAGGGGTTTTAGGTTGCTCCACGCAGTACACTTATTCACACACACGGGCACTGCAACGCTGATAAAAGGCCACAGGCTTGGAGAGCAATGGGTTGTCCAGTGAGCACACAGTTCCAGCCCACATAGTTCAGTCTCCAGATCAGTTCAGTTGGCCCCACTGGCGCCAGGCCCAGACTGATAAGAGGCGGGTGGGATGTCGTAAGGAGAAAGGACAGAGGTTTTCTCCAGTGTTATGTGGCAGCATCTCCAGTGATGAAGGGCACCTTGTACTCTGAGTCCAACACACTCTGCATCTCCAGCTCAGAGCTGTCCCCCAGAGTTCCAGTGCCTCTCCCCCGGCCCCCGCGGGAGCCCCGCGTTCCCCTGCCCCGCCGACACAGCCCCCTAAAGTCCAGGTTGGCCAGGGTCACCTCCAGGGTGTAGTACAGGGACCAGAAGAGAGCAAAGCAGCCCAGCAGTAGCAGAGACTACACAGAGACATGGTGATGGGTAAGGGGAGGAAATTACAAAATAAGGCATATTTATTTTGTGTGAGTGTGTGTAACATACCTTGAGGCTCTTGGAGGTGAACGGGCTGACCGTCTCAGAAGGGATGTCCATGCCTGCAGGACAGGGCAGGGAGAAAGTGCTGTCCAGATACTGCCCCCCCATAGCCTCCTCCACTACACTGTCAATCAAAACACACAACCAAATCAATGCTCACATCCACTAAGGGAGCACCAATGACAAAACATCACTTTCCTTTAAAAATAGAGCATCCAGAAACGCATAATAAATAGAATCACACATATTTTCTATTTATATAACCCAGGCTGCTGTTTTAACAGTGATGTGTCTCCTGACCTCTGTCTCTCCTTGACCTCTTCGAAGGACAGAGAGGAGCCGTACAGAGTGAGCTTCCAGTGCTTCAGAGAGCCCAGGGTCAACCCAGGGTCTTCTAAAATAAAAGGGACAGAGAGGGGGGGAGATGATGAATGAGCAGGAGAGAGCTCATACTGTAGCTGGGGTCATGTAGTGGTCAGTGGCAGACAGGTGAATGACAGACAGACAAAGACTGGTCCTTACTGTGGTCAGAGACTTGCAGCCTGTACTGGCCCTCGGCTCTCTCCCCCCAGCAGCGGACAGTGGAGAACGTCCAGTCTGAGTAACCGGAGGTGTCCCTGGAGTAACACACAAAAGGACAGAGGCAAGAATGTCATATGTTGTGCAATTTTCTTTTAGAGTAAGTGAATAAAATGTAAAACTAAAATCAGTATGCACTACATGACCAAAAGTATGTGGACACCTTCTTGTTGAACATCTCATTCCAAATTGATGGCCATTAATATGGAGTTGGTTCCCCCTTTGCTACTATAACAGCTTCTACTCTTCTGGGAAGGCTTTCCACTAGATGTTGGAGAGGGACGTCGCTGCAGGGACTTGCTTCCATTCAGCCACGAGCATTAGTGAGGTTGGGCACTGATGTTGGTCTATTTGGCCTGGCTCACAATCAGTGTTACAATTCATCCCAAAGGTGTTTGATGGGGTTGAGGTCAGGGTTCTGTGCAGACCAGTCAAGTTCTTCCACACCGGTCTCGACAAACCATTTCTGTATGGACCTTGCTTTGTGCACTGGGGCATTGTCATGCTGAAACATGAAAGGGCCTTCCCCAAACTGTTGCCACAAAGTTGGAAGCACAGAATCGTCTAGAATGTCATTGTATGCTGTAGCGTTAAGATTTCCCTTCACTGGAACTACGGGGCCTAGCACAAACCGTGAAAAACAGCCCCAGCCCATTATTCCTCCTCCTCCAAACTTTACAGTTAGCCATATGCATTCGGGCAGGTAGTGTTCTCCTGGCATCCGCCAAACCCAGATTCGTCCATCGGACTGCCAGATGGTGAAGCGTGATTCATCACTCCAGAGAACACGTTTCCACTGCTCCAGAGTCCAATGGCGGCGAGCTTTACACCACTCCAGCCAACACTTGGCATTGCGATCTTAGGATTGTGTGCGGCTGCTTGGCCATGGAAACCCATTTCATGAAGCTCCCAACGAACAGTTATTGTGCTGACATTGCTTCCAGAGGCAATTTGGAACTCAGTAGTGAGTGTTGCAACCAAGGACAGTTGATTTTTATGAGCTACGCGCTTCAGTACTCAGCAGTCCCATTCTGAGCTTGTATGGCCTACCACTTCACGGCTGACCCGTTGTTGCTCCTAGACGTTTCCACTTCACAATAACAGCCCTTACAGTTGACCGGGGCAGCTCTAGCAAGGCAGATATTTGTTGGAAAGGTGGCATCCTATGACGGTGCCACATTGAAAGTCACTGAGCTCTTCAGTAAGGCCATTCTACTGCCAATGTTTGTCTATGGAGATTGCATGGTGGTGTACTCGATTGTATACACCTGTCAGCAACGGGTGTGGCTGAAATAGTATAATCTACTACTTTGAAGGTGTGCCCACATATACTTTTGAATATATAGTGTCTGTGTGTGCACTGTTATTACTAGTGATGCACCGATATTACATTTTTGGCCGATACCGATATTTTCCTTGCCAAAACAAAAAACTGATACCGATAACCGATATTTAAAATTTTGGCGGCCTTTTAAGCATTCCAGTGCAGTTAAATAGTTAACATACACACATGGACGCAGCTGTCTAAGGCACTGCATCTCAGTGCAAGAGGCGTCACTACAGTCCCTGGTTCGAATCCTGGCTGTATCACATCCAGCCATGATTGGGAGTCCCATAGGGCTGCGCACAATTGGCCCAGCGTCGTCCGGGTTTGCCCGTCATTGTATAAGAATTTGTTATTAACTGACTTGCTTAGTAAAATAAAGGTTACACACACACAAAAAAAACAAAAAAAAATTTGGGGGGGGGGGACATTTACGTATGTCCCCATTACCAGTAAAACATAATCAAAACCTATTTCTTTCACTTACTTGCTGTGCTGTTTCGTTATTCATTTGTTCAGTCGTTTCATTCTCAACCAGGATTTCATCAAACATGTCAAGCAGTGAAGTTTCAGCTGTCTGTCTGTGGCCTCTCTTCCTCGGTGCACACTGTCACTGTGTCCGTTTCCATCTTGTCCAGCTGTGTATGTAACATTTCACGTAAACCCTGTTTCTTGTCTGCATCGAAGTAGCGGTCCTTGTACATAGCATCGAACATGGTGGCGACACAGTAAAGAGAGAATGCCATCGAAAGGCTTTGTTGAGCAGGCGTTTCAATGCCATGACAGAGGGTATCACGTCTGCTGCAGACGCAGTTGATGAGCTTATTTCTCCAGTCAGTTGTTCAAATGGAGCTAGCTAGTGTGTTCAAGTTTCCAAGTTTCAAACATGTTCTCAAATGCCATTGAAATGGCAGGAGCGGTATGACAACTAGCACATTCATGAGCATGCAATACGACTTCCTGAATACAAAATCCTTGACGACCCACTGTGCTGTCAGACTCATGGGGTTGATATCGCTGGTCCAAACGTCAGTCGTGAAGCTAATAGCATTTTTATTTTTTTAGCAGTGACACTATTACCGTATAACTCCGGTAGGGAAACATCTGAAAAATAGAGTACTAGGTAGTGTGTACCGGTGCTCGACCAGTCAGCAAAAGCCAACCTCACCCACGACAGAAAACGGTTGATTGTCAAGAGCAATGAATTCCATTATCTTGCCGTTAATGGATTTGGCCTTTGAGTTGTCTCACTCAAATGTTCTTACTCTTTCAAATGACTGCTCGATCCACACAGCAGACATTGTGGGCTAGGTTAGGAATGCTGTGTTGCACGTGTAGTGCCAAATTTTACGTGGCGTCATTATGTCATGTACCTATGTTATATAGGTACACACGTCAGCTTTGACATCAGTTTTGCACATCGGCGTAAAACTAGACATCAGGCCAATGCCGGCATTTCTAGCTAATATCGTCCGATTCCGATATGTTCACCGATATATCGTGCATCCCTAGTTATTACTGCACTGTTGGAGCTAGAAACAAGCATTTCGCTGCACCTGCGATAACATTATACAAATCTGTGTACGCGACTAATAAGCTTTACATTCAATTTATGTGCGTGCGCAAACTCACATGTCCAGAGTACGGCGCGCCCCGATGAGTGAGGTCATGCCACTGGGGCAGAGTAGTACAATCTCCACGTTGCCGCGGCGAGTATGGACCATCGTCAAGGTGACAGACACGTGCTCCAAGGTCTGCATCCCGGACTGCCTGAGGTCAGCTGCAGTGACTGGGGTGAGAGGAGCACAGAGATCCTAATGAATGACTGTGTGTCTTTCTATAGGAATGGCAGAGTGAGGGGAAGAACAGAGAAGCCAATGAAAACTACATATAAAACAGTGAAGGGTCGGATGACCTTTACTCTGGTTGCCCATAGGTCCAATCTTAATTAAAGGCCATCTAAGGCCATTCCATTTAGTGTGAAACTGTATTTTCCCAATGAGATAAGATCTGTGTATATGCGTCTGTCCCAGACACCTGCAACCTTGTTTTCGCCTCTGTTCAAGATCATGTATCACTGTCCTCATGTTTAATTGAATGCTGTTGAAAGTGTCATCAGTCTCATATTACCCAGTGTCTGTAATGATGCCTGTCTTCTTCATTCAGAATGACTATATATTGTTTTAACAATTGTATCAGGTGCCTGTTGGGACATTCAAATACATTTTTGGAACTTGATGACTGCTGTCTGAATGGTCTCCTTTTACACCCCTCACTACACCATCCACTGTGCAGTGGCTCTCTTGCTGATATTCTGCAGCCAATTCCCCCAGAGGAATACAATATGTCAATATGTCTCAGTTGTAGAACATGCAAAGAGCAGACAGACCTGTAGTCCCTCGCAGCGGAGCCTCCCTTTCTCTCTGGATGCCTGACCTGCAGCGTACTGTAATTCACTGGCATTTCCTCACCCCCTGTTTGCTAATGGGCCTTAATGCTACATTACCATATAGGGAAAAACACTTCCCCAGGCCAAGGAAGGAGAGCTAGAGGGAGGGATATACAAAGGTGTGGAGGAAGAGAGACTGGTGGTGAAAGGGTGCAGAGAGAGGGGCAGAGTGTATAGGGGTAGAGCAGGATGGATGGAGGGAGGGGGGGAAGTATGGACTCTTCCTGGAGTCCAAATCATCTTCCAAGCATACAGGACTGGACTGGTAAGAGTTCCTCAGAGACCCTCCCACACAGACAGTGACCTGTCATGAGAATCTCACTCTTCATCCACATAATCCCAACTGATGTGTCTTAAGAGTGTGTTACTGCCTTTTCATACACATTTCATATTAAATGATGCACAAACTTGTTGCAACTCAAATGCTCCAAGCTCTGAAATGATAGAATCTTTTTCACCAATATCGAGGTCTGCATAAAATAGACTCAATGAAGCTAAATCAACACAATGGCTATGCTTTGCTTCTATTGTTCTCTCCCTCTCCGACACACACACGAGAAGATTAATAAGCCAGAGATTTTAGCTGCATCCCAAGTGGTACCCTTTTCCCTAGATATTTGCATGACTTTTGATCAGAGCCTTTGTGCACTATAAGAACAGAGTGCCATTTGGGATGCACAGTTTGAATGGCAGAGGTTTTAATCAACGCTGGCCTGGCATGCACCCCATACATTCCTCTCCTGACAAACATCTTAAGACGTTTTTAACAAGGGCTTTTCTTTTCAACAACAACACACGCCTATCTTTTGGGAATCCAACGTTTGAGACTGAACACTCTAGTCTTCCCTTTTCACATGGGAAGGAAATAGTGATCGTACTGGACCTTAAGCTAATGGACCGGCCAAAACACATAGCAACAAGGACAACAAATAGCCTAGCGATAGAGTAGTTTAACATAACAACCTGCTTCATGTATCGTTGGGAATAACCAAAACTAGCTTACTTTTCAATGAATGGAAATATCATTTCCATGTATAAATACAAAGTCAATTTACATCTCGAATTTCATTACTTCAAAACACGTTTCACTTGGACTAAAACATTTAGCCTTTGTCAGCAACTCTTCCTCGACCTTAGAAACCCTAGTCACGTGAGACTGGACACACACACACACACACACACACACACACACACACACACACACACACACACACACACACACACACACACACACACACACACACACACACACACACACACACACACACACACACACACACACACACACACACACACACACGGCTGTGCTGCAGCAGGGAAACAGTGCTTCTGGCTCTGCTGCTGACCACAGAACAGGCAACACACAGGCTGCATACGCTGGGCTAGGAGGGAAGAAGAGAGAGGGAGGGAGGAGGAATACAGACATCTCTGCTGTGACACTGTGTGTGTGTCAGAGAGGGAGAGAGAGGGAACGTAGGGATGTGTTCTCTCCTCCATAGTTTAGTCAGTGTGCCCAGTGACAGAGAGACTCTGAAGAACATTGCCTAATAAGGGCAGACTGCTGATTGCCTTTTGGGAGGGTCTCTCTGGAGAGCACTGGCAGAGAGAAGAGAAACAGCAAATATTCAGACTCGCTTGCTCATTCTCGCTCTCTCTCTCTCACACAAACTCTACCAACCGTTCCAGGTTAGGCTGAGTTGACCCGGATAGGCTGGGATAAGCTCCTCCTCCTTCAGCACTGGGCTCTGATAGGACACTAGGAACGGCACCATCTCCCACACCTGATTAATACACACGCACAAAACAAACAACTTTCACATGTATACCTTCAGTCTTTTTTAAATTAGCAGAATATTGAATTAGCTGAAAGAAAATCCCTACCACTCCTAACAGTGTCAGTAGTGTAGTTGGTAAAGCTTGACATTAGTGTGCTGCTGAGACATTAGGAAGGGAGTGGGTGAGGTGGAGAGGTACCTTGGCAGCGTTGACCAGCCGCCAGGCGTTGAGCAGGCCGAAGCCGTGCTGGTGACTGTGGTGGAAGCCCGCTCCATTGATTTTCCAGTCCCCTTGCACATCATACTACAGACACACACAATTAGGAACTGTATGTGCCTGTGTAGCAGTGATTAATGATACAGTACATAAAGGGGAGTCATACAGTGAGGTCCAAAAGTATTGAGTCAGTGACTAATGTTTTATTATTTTGGCTCTGTACTCCAGCACTCTGGATTTGAAATGATACCAGACTGTCAGCTTTCATTGGAGGGCATTTTCATCCATATCGGTTGAACCACTTAGAAACCAGAGCACTGTTTGGACATAATCCTACCATTTTAGGGGACCAAAAGTATTGGGACAAATATCATACCCCTCAAAAATGCTAACCTCCCCTGTTATTGTAATGGGGAGAGGTTAGCATGTCTTGGGAGTATGATATAAAATGCTAACCGCCCCTGTTATTGTAATGATGAGAGGTTATCATGTCTTGGGAATATGATATAAAATGCTAACCTCCCCTGTTATTGTAATGGGGAGAGGTTATCATGTCTTGGGAGTATGATATAAAATGCTAACCTCCCCTGTTATTGTAATGGGGAGAGGTTAGCATGTCAATGTCCCAATACTTTTAGAGCTCACTGTATGTCTGCATGACTGTGAAGTGTGCTTGAGAGGACATGTAGGTGGTGATGTCACTCTGTTGTCATGTAGATTGTACCTGTGTGGCTGTGTAGGTGGTGATGTCAGTCTGTTGTTATGTAGATTGTACCTGTGTGGCTGTGTAGGTGGTGATGTCACTCTGTTGTCATGTAGATTGTACCTGTGTGGCTGTGTAGGTGGTGACGTCACTCTGTTGTCATGTAGATTGTACCTGTGTGGCTGTGTAGGTGGTGACGTCACTCTGTTGTCATGGAGATTGTACCTGTGTGGCTGTGTAGGTGGTGATGTCACTGTTGTCATGGAGATTGTACCTGTGTGGCTGTGTAGGTGGTGACGTCACTCTGTTGTCATGGAGATTGTACCTGTGTGGCTGTGTAGGTGGTGATGTCACTGTTGTCATGTAGATTGTACCTGTGTGGCTGTGTAGGTGGTGACGTCACTCTGTTGTCATGGAGATTGTACCTGTGTGGCTGTGTAGGTGGTGACGTCACTCTGTTGTCATGGAGATTGTACCTGTGTGGCTGTGTAGGTGATGATGTGCTGCACGTCTCTCCAGGTGAGACAGGGCCGGACCTGCAGCATCAGAGCCACCATGCCAGCCGCCAGGGGTGCCGCCGCCGAGGTGCCCGTGTGCCCGTCAGTACAGCCCGTGCCCTGCTGCAGTGACCAGTCTGACGTCACCTACACAGTACACACACACACACACACACACACACACACACACACACACACACACACACACACACAGACAGACAGAATAGTCAAACATGCATGCAGACAAAACACTCTCACAAACAGCCAGTGGTAAAGAGCTATGCGACGGCTAGGGAGGAAAATAAAACATGGAGAGAGTTGGAGATGGAGGGTCTTAAGGTGGAGGAAAAGTAGAGAGAAGTGCTAAAACAGACAGACAGGAAGTGGTGAAGGAGGGAGAGAGATTGATTGATAGGAATACAGGGACAGGGAGACAGCAGGGAGAAAAGGGCTGCTGATGGAGTCACTGGTAAACATGATCTCTGCCGGGGGGGGAGAGGTAACAGATAAAGATGCCATTTTCTCACTTCACATGTATTTCTACCGGCTCTATAGACACTGTTTCAGCCTTACTGAATGATCACTGACATGCTCAAGCATTTCAGACCTGCATACTAGCATAGATCCCACAGCCCTTCCAAATGGAGAGAAATTACTATGGTTGCGTCCCAAATGAGAGCCTATTCCCTATTGGACTTCAGTGGGAAATACCCTGGATAGTCATGGGTTCAATATTTGACGTAAACAAAGAGAGAATAACGTATGAGCTCTGTGATGTGTGTAGTTTTGGGTTAGAGTATAGGGTGTATTGTTGCATATGTACTAGCTTATGAGCATAATATGCATGACAATGGTATGTGCTGAGGTGCGCAGCATTCAAATGACCTGTATACACGTTTATATGGATGCAGCTGCCACTGTATTGAAGCCATTGGATGCAGTTTATCATAGCGCTATATTATGGGCAATAGGTTCAGTACACATCATTTCATTTTGTATCAGAAAGTAGCCTGTCCCTCTTTGAAGATCGATGCATTGCGCTCTTTTCGTCTTACCTTCGCCATACCTTATCTTATTGTTAACCTACAGACGTAGGAGCTACCGGACCCGGGCTCAGGGATGGCCAACTCTGGACATCCCTTCCATCTCTACGGAGTTGTTGTTTAGCACCTTACGGGTGGAACGATCTACAATACACTTTCAAAATGGAGGAATTGGTGCCTCTAGGGCATTTCAGGTTGTTAGGGAACCTTTTCACTGAAGAATGTGTCTGTTTCTTATGATTGTGTTTGGCTTTTCATGTACGATAATGTGTATATGAATGTGTAGTTTAATGTGTTTATGGTATTGTGCATTGTGGTGCTATACAGGCCTCATCTGGACAAAGAGACCTTGGTCTCAGCATCGACTCCATGTCAAAATAATATAAAATATATAATGTACTATAAAAAAGGAAAAAAAAAAATCGGGAGCCATTTGGGACGCAGAATTGCAGTACAGATCCAAACAGTGCCATCTAAACAGTCTGTCTTCCAGAGGAGTAAGGGACCTCTCTGGAGCGTTGGTGACACAGACATACAGCTAGGGGTGTTTGATCATAGGTGACGACGGGCCTGGTCGGACACCGAGAGGAGAGACAGTCTGACGGGAAGACGACATGCGGCCTCTGCTGAGGAGGGAAAGGGACGGAGGAAGAATCCACGGACATATGTCAACTAGAACGCCTTCTCCCATTTAAAGCAAAGCCATGAAAGCACAGAGCGGAGAAGAGAGCTCACAGACTGCAGCACTGCTCAACATCAAATGGGACCCATGTGTTGTCAATGTGATGAGGGAATGGTGCATAGCAGCATAGCACATGGCAGCTAGAGGCAGTTGGGCTGGTGGGTGGACACAGTGGCTATATCCCAAATGTCACCCTGTTGCGTATATAGTGCACTACTGGTCAAAAGCAGTGTACTATATAGGGAATAGGGTGCCATGTGGGATACACACAGTATGTGCAGAGCACTCGTGCGACAGGGTAGAAGAGCTAGAGCCTAGCCCTAAAACCACTTGGCCTGGTGTTAAGTGGTGGATTTGGCCTTTCAGGAAGTCACGGATGCCAGTTGAGAGTTTGATGGTTTTAACCCGGGGCTTACATCACCCGGCCAAACCATGTTACCCAGGAGATGGCAACAAACAGCAGCAAACAGAGATTTGCCTTACAGATCTCCTCTCTAGCTTCCTAAAACCCTCTCCTTTGCCCTCGCTCAAAACACAGCATCTCATGATGCAAAATGCAGCATACCGACTGTATTTCTGTACTTTGAAAGTTATGCATCTTGAAAACTTGATTGCTGACATGCAAAACGTTCTGAGACTATATCAACAATGGACTAAGCAGCCAAAAGATCGTTTTTGGGTGGTTTTCCTTTAACTCACTAGCCATCAATGTGTCCTCTCTGCTTCATTCAAAGATGTCTGACTGGCACAGTATCATCTGTCAATATCCCACTGTCTAACTTCCACATCAATAATCTGTCTTAAGGGGCAAGGCACAACCAGTAAGGGGGATTCCATTGGTACCGTGGTGCAGTTCACTGCAGGTGAGAATGCAGTCCGGACCAAACACAGGAAAAGAACCAGAGGTGCGCAGTATTATTGGCTGTTTGACTGAGAGCATTTGATGAAATGATCGCAGTACTTTAACTTGGTATCTCTGAAACATTCTGCGAGTAGCAGCGCATTTATGATTGCATCCGATGCGGATTAGGGGAGAGGGGAGGGGGCTATAGGCTATGGAATATAGTTAGTGACTAGTGCTCTGTTTAGTCCCGCATGTTGTTGGAAGACCAAAGCGAAAGTAATATGAAGTTTGGGACACACAGGTTGTGTTTCTTGACATTTGGCGATGTGAAACCAAACGGACCAAATGAAAAAAATACAACATATAATCAAACTCTGATTCAAACTATAACTCAGAACTGTGTGATAACCTAAATGGTGTGTGTTTGTTACTAGTACTGACTCACAATACTGCGTAGCGTTCTGCCCCCACTGCTGAAGGTGACAGCCAACATGGAGGCACACTCCTCAGCATAGAAGGGCATCTTTCCTTCCTCATTTACTGCTCCTACAAGAGACACACACACAATTAGAAAACACTCACCACCACACACAGAGACAGACAACATTGCTCCTATTCACTGACCAATGGTAACAGTGTAGATTGAGTTAGCATAGCCATCGTAGTTGCAGTTGTCCTCGTACTGGCCCCCGTTGCCACTGGCGACGACAAAGATACTGCCGAAGCCCCTTCTGCCAGCAATCACTCCGTGCTGCAGCGCCGCCTACAGGCAAAACAAGGAAACATTCGCTTCAGTCACGCCTAGTAACTTCTTGTAGACTTATACAGCCAACCAGAGTATATAGCAACATTTTAAAATGGTTAACAAGGGTCCTCATTGGTGAGCAGCATTCTCAGGCCTAGTCATACCTGAATATTCAATATTGAGTATACAAAACACATGCCCTTTCCATTATACTGACCAGGTGAAAGCTATGATCCCTTCCTGCTGTCACTTGTTAAATCCACTTCAAATCAGTGTAGATGAAGGGGAGGAGACCTTTTAAGCCTTGAGTTATTGATTGTGCATGTGTGCCATTCAAGGCGTGAATGGGCAAGATAAGATTTATGTGCCTTTGAACAGGGTATGGTAGTAGGTGCCAGACGCACTAGTTTGTCAAGATTTGTAACGCTGCTGGGGGTTTTCACACTCAACAGTTTCCTGTGTGTATCAAAAATGGTCCACCGGGCCTCCTGAGTGGTGCAGCGATCTAAGGCACTGCATCGCAGTGCTAGAAGGTGTCACTGCAGATCTGGGTTTGATCCCGGGCTGTGTCACAGCAGGCCGTGACCAGGAGACCCATGAGGCGGCGCACAATTGGCCCAGTGTCGTCTGGGTTGGAGGAGGGTTTGGCCGGCCGGGATGTCCTTGCTCTAGCGACTCCTGTGGCGGGCCGGGCGCATGCACGTTGACATGGTCGCCAGTGTTTCCTCTGACAAATTGGTGAGGCTGACTTCCGGGTTAGGCGAGCAGTGTGTCAAGGAGCAGTGCGGCTTGGCAGGAACATGTTTCGGAGGACGCGTGGCTCTCGACCTTCGCCTATCCGTACGGGAATGGCAGCAATGGGACAAGACTAACTACCAATTGGATATCATGAAATTGGGGAGAAAGAGGGGTAAAAAGTACCACAAAAAACACATTAAAATAAAAAAAATGGTCCACCAACCAAAGGACATCCAGCCAACTTGACACAACTGTGGGAAGCATTGGAGTCAACATGGGCCAACGAGGCTGATCTGATGGCAAAAGGGGGGTGCAACTCAATAATAGGAAGGTGTTTGTAATATTTGGTATAGTCAGTGTATGTCACTATAATCCTATAACTATATGATCACTATGTGTGTATACCTCCATTCTTAGGTTTGTGAAAAGCTGGAAGCCGCAGCTAGCATGGATTTCTATTAGACCATGAGGACTGGCTGAGGGGATTTGGTAGTTCTGATTCATTTCCACAGTGCCTGCCAAAGACATTGAGAGTGAGGAACACCTAGACAACGAACATGACCAGAAAAAGCCAGACACTCTGTCTCGATTCAGAATGTGTGTGTGTGTCTGTACGTGTGAGGGACGTTCTTTTTCTTTTTTTGGTCTCATAAGACACTCACAAACTGTGCCCTGTAGAGTGCAACAGTATACTGCCCTCTGCTGGTGTAAAAATGCATTCTCATAATGCATTTCTATAAAGAGACCAGGACTGGCAATTCGTGTTAGAAGTGGGTTGTGTGTAGTAACGCATGTTGTATCCAAACCAACCTTGCCCAAGGGGTGTGGTCCATCGACAGTGCGGCCATCATCATCAGGACCCCAACTGAGGAGGAGGAGGAAAGGGAAGAGGAGAGAACAGTTGAGTCAGACATATTTTTCCTACAGCCACTGAATCTAATCTAGAGAGAGAAAGAGAGAAGGACATATCTTTATAACTATGCTTAGAGCTGTGGTTGGCTGTATATTACGGTTAGTAGTTTGCTTTATGCTGAGATTATAAGCAAACCAAGCATGTTCAGAGTCATGTGAGGCTGAGCTGTACACTGTTGTACCTGCAGCTGTAGACATCGTTGATCTGGTAGTGCTTGTTGAAAGCCACCGCCTCCATACTGTCTGTGAGTGGACCATCCAGGACTCTGATACCTGAACACACAAAACATGACGTGAAGAAAGGACTTCAAACATAAGAATGTCATAGCACCCTCTACCTAACTAGGGCCATGAGATTTTTCTCAGCACCTGACCAGACCAAGGTTGTATTCACTAGGGGCCCGATTCAGACTTAGGAAATGTATGCCTTTCCTACATATTTTGATTTCAGCACGTCTCAGTATTTGGTATTCAGACTTACCTTATGCAGGTGCGCAAGGAGCTCTTTGGGAGAGGCATATTATGCGCACTGAATACATTTAATTAAACTGCTGAAAACCCTCACACTTGCTGGCCAACAGATTTCCTCATGGATTTTTCAGTCAATGGGGTTTTCAGTACATTTATCTAAAGCCATCCGTTTAAATTCGGTGTACCTTTAATTTGAATTCTCGACTGACAATATAATATATAGAGAGAACGGGTTCAGAATACTAGGGATAGATAAAAGAAAGACATCTAAATATATGCATATTTGTCTCCGTAACAAATGGTTGATTTTAAAATACTCTAATCTTGTAGATAATTTAGGGTTAGGAAAGTATTTATAAATCATGGTCCGGAGCCTTTACGCACAAAATATATTGATGAATGAAAAATACATTGGTTTGATTCATCCTGAATGTTGCCATATTCAAATTGTGCAATCCATAAAATATTGGAAGGTGAGAAAAGTGCACAATAGGGGTTGAACAATAGTCCTATAAAATCTACTCTACTAATCATGGAACTGTATGATAGCGATCCAGTCGTCGTGAACTGTGCACCAGGCTGTGGTATGAGTTCCATAATGATTCAAATAGGCCAGGGTTTCCCAAACTCGGTGCTCAGGAACCCCAAGGGGTGCACCTTCTGGTTTTTGACCTAGCACTACACAGCTGATTCAAATAATGAACGAATGAGCAAGCTTTGATCATTTTAAATCAGCTGTGTAGTGCTAGGCAAAACCAAAACGTACACCCCTTGTCCCGAGGACCGGGTTTGGGAAACCCTGAAATAGGCTAACATGTGCCAAATTATTGCACAACGTTAGCCTAATATGTTCCACACTTGCTAGCAACCCTCAGAAACAACTACACGGACGTGACAGAGGAAAGAAAGGTCAACGGAATGGAATGATGCAAAATGTAAGCTACAAATTGAAGAAAACTGACACTAAAGTGACTGTTATAAAATGCATGTGGGAATTACTGACGGTGGCTACCGATATTTAGCATGATACAAATAAAATAAAAACCTGTGCTTATAATTAAAACATTCTAGAGCGCACACAGTACACCAACTCAGTAGGTCTGGTGATACATAACCCTATAGCTTCGGTATCCATTTCATTCCTGCAAATTTTGAGGAAATACAATAAAATTCTGAATAATGGCACAGCTATTTATAGCCCACTTCACTGTATACAGTGCATTCGGAAAGTATTCTGACCCCTTGACTTTTACCACATTTTGTTACATTACAGCCTTATTCTAAAATGAATGAAATAAAAGAAAATCCTCATCTACTACACACAATACCCCATAATTACAGAGCGAAAATAGGTTTTTAGAAATTGTTGTAAAATGTATTAAAAATAAAAAACAGAAATATCTTATTTACATAGGTATTCAGACCCACTTGCTATGAGACTCGAAATTGAGCTCAGGTGCATTCCTTTTCCATTGATCATCCTTGAGATGTTTCTACAACTTCATTGGAGTCCACCTGTGGTAAATTCAATTGATTGGACATGATTTGGAAAGGCTTACACCTGCCTATATAAGGTCCCACAGTTGACAGTGCATGTCAGAAAAAAAACAAGCCATGAGGTTGAAGGAATTGTCTGTAGAGCTCTGAGACAGGATTGTGTCGAGGCACTGGGAAAGGGTACCAAAACACAATGGCCTCCATCATTCTTAAATGGAAGGAGTTTGGAACCACCAAGACTCTTCCTTGAGCTGACCGCCCGGCCAGTCTGAGCAATCGGGGGAGAAGGGCCTTGGTCACTCTGACAGAGTTCCAGTTCCTCTGTGGAGATGAGAGAACCATCCAGAAGGACAACCATCTCTGCAGTCCACCATTCAGGCCTTTATGGTAGAGTGGCCAGACAGAAGCCATTCCTCATTAAAAAGGCATGACAGCCCGCTTGGAGTTTACCAAAAGACACCTAAATTACTCTCAGACCATGAGAAACAAGATTATCTGGTCTGATGAAACCAAGACTTGACTCTTTGGCCTGAATGCCAAGCGGCACGTCTGGAGGAAATCTGGCACCATCCCTACGGTGAAGTATGGTGGTGGCAGCAACATGCTGTGTGGATGTTTTTCAGCGACTGGGAGACTAGACAGGATCGAGGGAAATATGAACAAAGCAAAATACTGAGGGATCCTTGATGAAAACCTGCTCCAGAGCACTCAGGACCTCAGACTGTTGCAAAGGTTCACCTTCCTACAGGAGAACGACCCTAAGCACACAGCCAAGACAATGCAGGAGTGGCTTCTGGACAAGTCTCTGAATGTCCTTGAGTGGCCCAGCCAGAGCCCGGACTTGAACCCAATCAAACATCTCTGGAGAGACCTGAAAATAGCTGCGCAGCAACGCTCCCCATCCAACCTGACAGAGCTTGAGAGGATCTGCAGAGAAGAATGGGAGAAACTCCCCAAATACAGGTGTGCCAAGTTTGTAGCGTCATACCCAAGAAGACTTGAGGCTGTAACCGCCAAAGGTGCTTCAACAAAGTACTGAGTAAAGGGTCTGAATACTTATGTAAAAGGTTATTTCAGTATTTAATTATTTTGTTTATTAGCAAACATTTCTAAAAACCTGTGTTTGCTTTGTCATTATGGGGTAGTGTGTAGATTGATGAGGGGAAAAAACTTTAATTGAATACTTTCTGAATGAACTGTAAAATGTCATGTTGATATTATTTTGTTATCTTCCATGATTGGTTTCACATTCGTCTCTAGAGATCATAAGGAAAAATACCCTAAAACAATTGCTATTTGAAATTACAAACCCCTTCTCCAAACAGATTACTCATTTACCTAGCTCTTATCAACTTCTACATTACCATGCATGGAGAAGGGTGTTATTTCTATCGGAAATAGTAGATGTTTTTCCACTTTGAACGTACAGGTGCTCGACCTTATTCATGGCTTCCTTAAGCGTTAAGGTGGTGGAGTTATGAGGGAATTAAGTCAAGGTCAGAATACGGCATACACCTCTGCTACCTCAATTTTTTTGATATCCACCCCAAACGTTTAACTGGCTGTCACATGCGTTTCCTGATGCTCAAGTTAAAGATCGGAATACTCATTGAGAGAAAAGTGCATAAAAAGTGAATAAAGTTCCATTTATGTGCACGTAACTTGGGTCTGAATTTCCCTCTAGGCACAAAACTAAAGAAAACAGACAAACAGGGAGGGACTACATGATCTTGTCCAATAAGTAACAAATGTTCGTTTTCCGTGCAAAACTATTTGCTACGGTGTGCACTAATGAACACAACCCTGGAAAAACTTCTGACAGTCACCATAACCAAGCTTTCCAAACACACAACGTACCTGCCACTTTACTGCCATAGGCCACGCCCACAGCACAGAAGCTGTTGTTGGAGACGGCCGCGATCTCCCCAGCACAGCGCGTGCCGTGGTGGTTGTCACTGAGGGCGTCCGGGTGGGGCATGGGGTCTGGGTCGTTGGAGTTCAAGTCATAACTGCCCTCTGGACTCTAAAGGGACAGAATGAAGCACGAGAACATTCATATTTGAAAATAACATACTAGATGATGACATGATAGAAAGAAAGTTACTAATTATACTCCCAAATATTTTATGGGTATCGCGACCAACGTTTCGGCACAGTGCTTAACACTGAAGAAGGCACTGTGTGCGGGAACGTTGGTTGCGATACCCATTAAATATTTGGGATCATAATTAGAGTGTGCTACTTACTTTCTTTTTATAGTTTAATCTCCGTTAGTCAGAACCTCTACAAAAGATTTTGGGGTGTGCGTCATCTTATGTTTTTTAACAGCAAAAAGCTAGAAAGAAAATCAGCCTAAACATGGCCAGCATGAAACTCACATAGTTTGGCTGAATATCCTGGAGGGTGTGCTGAACCCCATCATCCACGACCACCACTGTCACCCCTGTCCCTGTGATGTTGCGCTCCCATACACCAGTCACATTGATGTCCATGCCCTCCCTGACATCGTTATGCTGCGGGTGGGTGGAGAGGAGGAGGAAGAAAGTGTGGATGGAGGAGGAGAGGAGCGGGGAAGTGACAAAGGTTCGAGTCCATGATATTGTTTGCATATTAAGAATGAAAATAAACGTGGCATATAGCGACTCAGTTCAAAAAGTACTGTGCATTCTTACAGATCTGAATCTTCTATAGGCTATAAGTGTGCAGTATGTAGATCTGAATAGAACAGGAAAAAAAAATGTATGAAATTGTATGAAATGTATGCATTCACTACTGTAAGTCGCTCTGGATAAGAGCGTCTGCTAAATGACTAAAATGTAAATGTAATATTCTATAGACTATAAGTGTGCATTAAGTAGATCTAAATGTTGCTTAGCTATGAAACAGTTCTGAAGAGAAATTAAAAGACAAATTAGGCCCAATTCTCACCAGGTGCCACTGTAAGGGGTATCTGGGGTCGTTGAAGGCCATTGCCCTCTTGGAACGGCTGAGGACCTGCTCTTTGGAGTGCCAGAGCACATGAGGGTGGGCTGCCAGCACGTCCCCCGGTCTGCCCTCCTCCTCGGGGCCGGCACAGAGTAGGTAGTGGCCCTCCAGCTGCCCTATCTGGCCCCTGTTCTCCAGGCCAGCCTGCTCAGCCACCATGCTGGCCAGCTCATGCAGGGTGGAGCCTTCAGCCTCCAGCAGCTCTGAGTCTGTGTGCAACCGGACTGCCCAGGACTGGCCCGGCCCACAGGAGGGTGGAGGAGCCGCGGGATGGGCAGACGTGTGGAGGGTATGAACAGTCAGGCAGAGCATAGGGGTCAGGCCCAGGAGGAGCAGGAACAAGGGGGGTGAACCCATGGCAACACAGGCAGGTGCTCAACGCAAGTTCTGCTCTGCCTCCACATTAGGACCTGCAGCCTGAGGAGACACAGCGTGGTGAGGAAGAGTAGAGAAGGTAGCTGAACACACAGAAGAGGGAGAGATGGCTCCACTACAGTGTGACATTCAAAAGGCAGTAGCGATATTTCACAACAACAGCCCAGTTCTCACATTCAACAGCCATCAAAGTAACACATTGGTACACACCCTTCATTGGCACACTGTTCATGTCAGACCTCCAGCCAATCACTGCACCAGCCCTATATAACATTGTGCTGTTAATGACACTAACACTGGAGAGGCGGCAGATACATGTTGTACCATATCCATGTGACACTATGATCCTGCTAATTATAGGCTAGTCTAACCACAGAATACAAGGACAACGCCATGTAGCATATGAATCAACTCAAGTTCTACAAAATGCCAAAGCCAACCCGGACAACGCATATTTTGGCGAGAATTGACATGCCCTTTTTCTCTGTTAGGAAATAATAGGACTATAACCCGACTAAGACAACCATGCGTGTTATTCATGTTACAACACACACAGACTTGTGTCACGAATTCACACACTGTCAAGCTTGTAAATTAAGATGGGTGAATTTAGTACAAAGCAGAATAAGCTAGGCTACATCAACAAAGGGAAAAACTTGGGTTGTCATTTCTGGGTTGTTTGACCAGATCAACCACTTATTCAGTAGTAAATTAATTGAGAATGGATATCGATGTTGCCAGATATTCACAAATTAAGAAAAACATGTTTATTAGCTAACGTTAACTATGTCATGTATGTGTTAGGCCTACTTCTACCAAACTAGCTAGCTTACTCAGCCTCCTATATCCCAATTCCAAAATACATGGAATCAACTTCACATAACAGCTAGTCAGATGGTTAGATATCATACACCGATGTAAAACCCCAATTTTGCTTGTTTCAAGAGTGTAGCCATCTGTACAGTATACGTAGGCTAGCTAGCTAGCTAGCTATAGTACTGTAGTTAGCTAACGTGACTGTCCTAGCTACAGTAAAGCAGTTTGGAAGCTCGTTTCATAACACGACAGCGACTGAAACACAGCTTACTGTATTGTTTTTATTCAACAGCTAGTTAGCTATGTAAATAGCCAGAGAAGTCGTTAGTAAATCTGATAATTACTAACGTTAGTTAGCTAGCTATAAACTGACAGTATGGCTCATTTGATATGCGGATGTTGTAGTCAGAGCTAGCCCACAACACGCAAGCAAGTATAGCACTATAATAACATGTATTTTACCTCTTCGTCGACGTCTTTATTCTACAGTTTATTTGTGGACAACAATTTCATTTACGATAGCGATTTAGCTGTCTGTCGTTTTCCGAAAGGTTGTCACTTCCGCAACAACTTGACCGTCTATAATTTGTTTCTCCACTTGGGGGAGATCTAGTCTTATTATGTGTGCCAGTATGTTTAGCCGTCATTGCATTCCTTGTCATGCTAAACATCTTTGGCACATGACACGGAGAACAAGCAGTGGAATGTTAGCTAAAAATACTGGTACCCAGGCTGAGACCCAGGTAAAAAGTAAGGTGAAATATAATAACATTTTACAGATCTCTCACAGCTAGATAATCATAACCTCTAGGAATGTTGGTACATAAACTTTTTTACTTTTAAATTAATTATATATTCCCATGTATTCTTGAAAAAATAACTTAAGTTATTCTAATCATGATACTGCAGTATTTGGTGTTTCACTTAGAGACCTTGAGTATTTCCAACCTACATAAAATGTAACTGTCACGTCTACTCCTGCTCCTCCCCTCCGGTGTTCGACGTCGCATCAATCATTACAATCACCTGGCACTCCCTTAGGTTCTTTCCCCAGTCAGTATTGTTTATGTCTATATGCGACTTGTGTTTGTGATATTGTTTAATGTTCCATTTCTTATTAAACTCACCACCTGCACTTGCTTCTGACTGCCAGCGTATATGTTACAGAATACTGACTCCAACAACTGAAGCAGCAGGGAAACAGAATATCTCCCAGATGGTCGACGAGCAGGGATACTTTCTACGTCAACGCCATGACCAGCTGGCAGAACTTGGGACGGCTATGGAAGAGGCTCTTCACAGTGTGCAATGTCTCGAACATGCCCGGGAGGCGTTGTCGTCAACTAGCGGAGGATACTCTTCAACCAGTTGAGAGAGCCCATTCAGCAACGCTCTCGGGTCAGCGATGCCCGTTTGTCCCTCCTGGATAAATATGACAGTACCCCATCTAAAAGTCGTGGCTTCCTGCTCCCTCTACTTTACACACCAGATGGGAGCCCCACTACTGAGAGGTCTAAGGTTGCTACAGTTATTTCTCTGCTGACTAGGTGGGTGTTGGAATGGGACACGGCCGTTTGGGGGAGAGGAGAAGCTAGATTCATATGAGGGGTTTATGGCTCGGTTCAAGTGCATCTTCGATCATGGAGGTAGGGGGAGGTAGGGGGTCACACTCCTCTCTGGGGTGGAGCAACGCAGATGGAGATAGCTGGGGCTCTGTCTGTATTGTGGTCAAGGAGGGCTCCAGCGTTGTCCGGCACTTCCCAATTCGGGATCCACAAGAGCAGAGGGACAGTCATGTGATCTTCCACCTCCTGGGGCAGGAGTGAGTATTCCATCTTCATCACTTTCTGCTATGCTCTTTTTGGCGTCCTCATACTAGTTGACTGTCCCTCACATACTGTGTCTACAGCATTAGTGGATTCCGGTGCCGCGGGGAACTTTATTGACCAGACCCTTGCCGCCTCAACATCTCATACCCTCGATCCTTTCCCAGTTCAAGCCCTCAATAGTCGGCCATTAGGATCCTGAACCATCACCCAACCACTCACCCTCACCGTGGAGTCCATTCATCAGGAGAACATCCCCTTCATCACCAGTTCACAAGATCATCCTTGGCCTGGCTTGGCTTCAACGCCATATCCCCACCATCTCATGGTCAAGGATGAGAATCACAGACTGGTCACCTGAATGCTGGAGGACCTGCTTCGCTTTCCCCATCCCTGTGGTTCCATGTCGGTTGAGGGTCCTATGGTTGCCCTTCAGCCCAACATCCCCGGAGGTTTACCAGGGCCTTCGGGATGTATTCTCCAAGACCCGCGCCACTTGTCTTCCTCCTCATTGCCCCTTGGACTGTTCCATCGACCTGCTGGCAGGGTCTGCCCCTCTGCGCAGACACATCTACCCTCTGTCGGTGGCTGAGACCCAGGCCGTGGAGTATCTCCACTTCTCCTGCGTCGGCTAGTTTCTTATTCGTGGCCAAGCAGGATTAGAGGACTCAATGAATTCACCATGAAGTACCATTACCCTCTCCCGTTGGTGCCGGCAGCTATAGAACAGCTCCGCGGGGCCCGATTCTTTTTCCAAACTGGACCTGTGGAGTGCATACAATCTCATCTGCATCCAGGGGGGGATGAATGGAAGACTGCATTCAGCACGATGTCTGGTCACTACGAGTACTTGGTGTTGCCATTTGGTTTAGCCAATGCTCCATCAGTGTTCTAGGCATTCGTTAACGAGGTGTTCAGGGACCTGCTCAGATGCCAGGTGGTCGTGTATATCGATGACATCCTGGTCTACTCGGCTACCCTGGAGGATCACATCACTCACGTCCGAGCAGTCCTGGAACGCCTCCTGGCTAACCACCTGTTCGTCAAGACTGAGAAGTGCCAAATTCATCAGAAGGCGGTCTCCTTCTTAGGCTACCAAATCAGCCCGCAGGGATTGAGGATGGATGACAAGAAGGTAGATGTGGTCACGGCCAGTTTCAACCACCATAAAGGGATTACAACGGTTTTTGGGGTTTGCAACTTCTACCTCTGTTTCATCATGAACTTCAGCTCTGTCGCCGCCCCTCTCTCCTCAAGGGTGGTCCCCGTAGGTTGGTGTGGAGTCCAGCAGCCTACGGGGCCTTCCATCTACTCGAGACGTTTCACATCCGCCCCATTGCTCAAACACCCAGATCCTACTATCTCCTTAGTGGTGGAGGTGGATGCTTCAGAGGTGAGCGTTGGGGCAGTTCTCTCTCAACGACAGGGTAATCCACAGAAATTGTATCCGTGTGCATATTACTCTAAGAAACTGTCCCCTGCAGAGGAATTACGACGTTGGTGATCGAGAGCTCCTTGCAGTGAAGTTGGCATTAGAGGAGTGGAGACACTGGCTGGAGGGCGCCAAGGAACCATTCGTCATCCTCACCGACCTATAATCCCATCCTCCCGAGTCGTAGCCCCTGTGGTTTGGGACGTAGATGTGGACATTTGCCAGGCTCTGGAGAGGGAGCCCGCACTGTCCTCCCAAGCTCATCTATGTTATAAGGGATCGGCTGCTGACCTGGGCACACACCGCTGTCGTTGGACATCCAGGTATTTCCCAGTGTGTGTGTTCTGAGTTTTCAGCTGGCCCTGTCTCCTTGGACCCCGGGCCAGACCGAAGCTCCTGCGGTCGATGAGTGGTTCAGGCGCAGAAGTGTGGCGCGACGCTCACGTGAGACTCCAGCGCGCTGTCGACTGTCAAAAGGAGCAGGCAGGCCGCCACTGCAGTGAGACTCCTGTGTACCACCTTGGGGATCGTGTCTGGCTTTCTACCAGGAACCTCCCACGCCACCTGCCCTGCAAGAAGCTGAGCCCCCGGTTTGTGGGGCCGTTCAAGGTTCTCCGGCGGGTCAACGAGGTGACATATAGGTTACAGCTTCCCAGTGACTACTGTATCTCACCTTCTTTTCACGTCTCCCTTCTCGGGCCAGTGGTTTCTGGTCCCCTAGCTGATGCTGTCCCCCACAACACCCCTCAACCCCCCTGGACTTTGGGTGGGGGGGGGGGGGGTCCAGCCTATGCCGTCAGATCTCTACTAGACTCCCGACGTTGTGGGGGTTGGCTCCAGTATCTGGTGGACTGAGAGGGGTATGCCCCAGAGGAGTGGTGTTGGGTTCCAGTGGAGGACATTCTGGATCCCAACATCCGTGATTTACACCTTCGGCCGCCCGGACCGGCCTGCTCCTCGGGGCTGTCCCTCTGGCTGCCGTCGTCGTCGTCCAGCGGCTGGAACCGCGCGTTGGGTACAGTCATGTCTACTCCCGCGCCTCCCCTCCAGTCCTGGGATCCATCATAATGCACAACTGGCTTCAATCATTATGCGCATCTGCACATCATCAGGCACACCTAGACTCCATTACCTCCCCTATATCTGGCACTTCCTTAGATTCTTTCTCCAGTCAGTATTGATTGTTTAATGTCTATACGCGACTCTTGTTTTGTGATATTGTTTGACGTTCCGTTTGATTAAACTTACCACCTGCACTTGCTTTCTGACTCCCAGCGTTAGTGACAATGCAGGATTGATTTACACAATAGTGACATAGATCCAGATGTCTGTATCCCACTCATCAGGGAAGGGGAATTCATGTCATGACACAGATTTAATTATATTTGTTACTTTATTTATTGGTGGTCAGTGCTGTGTCAGGTGCGTCTATTTATTTACAGCAGGTCTATGAAAGAATCTGTCCGTAAATGAAACATTTTACAATTGTGTTAATTTACATAATCATCACAAAACAATTTATATTCAAGCACACCATGGGAATAGTGCAGTTGACTGGGGCACATGAACGTGTGTTACTGTCCGGGTCTGTGCCGGTGAGCTGTTAAGGGGTTGGCTGAGATGTTCAAGCTGTTTGGCGGTTTTGAAGACCTCTGTATGTGTGGGAGAATGATTGTGTGTCCGTGCTTCTCTTTCTGTGTGAATTGGTACATTCACTAGCAGTGAGGTACCAACTTAAGAGCCATATAAAAGTGTCTGATAGTAACTGTATTAAATACATTAATCTAAGCTTTTTAATGTACACCAAGTAACATGGCTTCACCATAAAAGTTCACTGCATCTGATATTTGAGTGCTAATTTTACTCTTGAAAAGTTCACCCAATTAGCACTTATGATTAGCGTTGCTTAGCTGGTACTGTTGATGTAAAATCAAATATATTCAATCAGGTCCATCCTTAAATTCTAGATCACCTTGTGTATATGTGATCCATAAACACACAGTACCAGTCAAGTTTGGACACACCTGATTCAAGGGTTTTTCTGAATTTGTACTATTTACTACATTGTAGAATAATAGTGAAGACAAACTATGAAATAACACATGGAATCATGTAACAAAAGTGTTAAATCAAAATATTTTATATTTGAGACTCTTCAAAGTAGCCACCCTTTGCCTTGACAGCTTTGCACACTCTTGGCACACTCAGGTAGTCAACTGGAATGCATTTCAATTAACAGGTGTGCCTTGTTAATTTGTGGAATTTATTTCCTTAATGCGTTTGAGCCAATCAGTTGTGTTGTAACAATGTAGGGGTGGTATACAGAAGATAGCCCTATTTGGTAAAAGACCAAGTCCATATAATGAGAAGAACAGCTCAAATAGGCAAAGAGAAACGACAGTCGATCATTATTTTAAGACATGACGGTCAGTCAATCCGGAAAATTTCAAGAACTTTGAAAGTTTCTTCAAGTGCAGTCGCAAAAACCATCAAACGCTATGATGAAACTGGCTCTCATGAGGGCCGCCACAGGAAAGGAAGACCCAGAGTTACTTCTGCTGCAGAGGATAAGTTCATTAGAGTTACCAGCCTCAGAAATTGCAGCCCAAATAAATGCTTCACAGAGTTCAAGTAACAGACACATCTCAATGTCAACTGTTCAGAGGAGACTGGTGAAATCAGGCCTTCATGATCTAATTGCTTCAAAGAAACCACTACTAAAGGACATCAATAAGAAGAAGAGACTTGCTTGGGTCAAAAAACACGAGCAATGGACAGTAGACCTGTGGAAATCTGTCCTTTGGTCTGGTGAGTGCAAATTTTTGATTTTTAGTTCCAACAGATGCAGAGTAGGTGAACGGATGATCTCTGCATGTGTGGTTCCCACCGTGAAGCATGGAGGAGGAGGTGTGATGGTGCTTTTCTGGTGTGATTTATTTAGAATTCAAGGCACACTTAACCAGCATGGCTACCACAGCATTCTGCAGCGATATGCCATCCCATCTGGTTTGCGCTTAGTGGGACTATCATTTGTTTTTCAGCAGGACAATGACCCAACACACCTCCAGGCTGTGTAAGGGCTATTTGACCAAGAAGGAGAGTGACGGAGTGCTGCATCAGAAGACCTGGCCTCCACAATCACCTGACCTCAACCCAATTGAGATGGTTTGGGATGAGTTGGACCGCAGAGTAATGGAAAAGCAAACAACAAGTTCTCAGCATATCTGGGAACTCCTTCAAGACTGTTTGGGAATCATTCCAGGTGAAGCTGGTTGAGAGAATGCCAAGCGTGTGCAAAGCTGAAATCAAGGTAAAGGTTGGCTACTTTGAAGAATTTAAAATATAAAATATATTTTGATTTGTTTAACACTTTTTTGGTTACTGCATGATTTCATATGTGTTATTTAATTGTTTTGATGTCTTCACTATTATTCTACAATGTAGAAAATAGTAAAAATAAAGAAAAATCCTTGAATGAGTTGGTGTGTCCAAACTTCTGACTGGTGCTGTACATACATATACACACACACCTCATACAATCACGAACACTCACATACATCTATAAATACTGTATATTTATATCATGCCCTTCTATCAACAAAGTTGTCCACTGAATCCAGGAAGCCATTTAACCCAGCTTGCTGGTATATCCACCTTTGATGAATCCAAAGTAAGTGGCCATTGGCTTGTTTGGTCATTGTGCTACCCTCCCAAGCCACAACCAACACCATCCTGCATGTTAATCTGTTTCTGCATTACTCAATGAGGCTGATGCGTCCTCAACAACAATTAGAAAAGCCTTAATCTCCATTCCTGGTAGGCTTGCCTCTCCTGTGTACTGTATTTCCATGCCTCTATCATTTGAGGAGTGAGATATTATCAGCGAAGTCCCCAGCTCCAGGTGGGCGGAGGCAGCGGGAGAAGCGCCACTGGCACAGCATGAGGCACAGTGGCAGCATGAAAAGGGCACAGATGCCCGCCATGATGTAGGCAATGGTCATGAGGGTGGACTCGTCCGTCTGCGGGATGTTGTAGCCACAGTCCTCCAGATCCACGCCGTGGAATGGCCCCTCGACGGAGGCCGTACGGAACTCATCGTGCACTGTAGCATAGAAATACACATAGATCAGCAACATACATACAGGCACACACACACATAAATCCTTCTTTAATCTGTCTCCACTTCATCTACACTGATTGAAGTGGATTTAACAAGTGACATCAATAAGGGATCATAGCTTTCATCTGGATTCACCTGGTCAGTCTATGTCATAGAAAAAGCAGGTGTTCATAATGTTTTCTTCACTCAGTATATATATATATACACTGAACAAAAATATAAACGCAACATGTAATGTGTTGGACACATGTTTCATGCGCTGAAATAAAAGATCCCAGTAATTTTCCATACGCAAAAAAAGCTTATTTCTCTCCAATTTTGTGCACAAATTTATTTACATCCCTGTTAGTGAGAATTTCTCCTTTTCCAAGATAGTCCATCCACCTGACAGGTGTGGCATATCAAGAAGCTGATTAAACAGCATGATCATTACACAGGCGTACTTGTGCTGGGGACAATAAAAGGCCACTCTAAAATGTGCAGTTTTGTCAAACAACACAATGAAATAGATGTCTCAAGTTTTGAGGTAGCATGTAATTGGCATGCTGACTGCAGGAATGTCCACCAGAGCTGGTGCCAGATCATTTAAAGTTCATTTCTCTACCATAAGCCGCCTCCAATGTCGTTTAGAGAATTTGGCAGTACGTTCAACTGGCCTCACAACCTGTGGTGGAAAAAGTACCTAATTGTCATACTTAAGTAAAAGTAAAGATACCTTAAAAGGAAATTACTCAAGTAAAAGTGAAAGTCACCCAGTAAAATAATACTTGAGTAACAGCCTAAAAGTATTTGGTTTTACATGTACTTAAGTATCAAAAGTAAAAGAATAAATAATTTAAAATGTCTTATATTAAGCAAACCAGACGACACAATTTGTATTTCTTTTTTAATTTACGGAGAGCCAGGGGCAGAGTTCAACACTCAGACATAATTTATAAAAAAAGCATTTATGTTTAGTGAGTCTGCCAGATCAGAGGCAGAAGGGATGACCAGGGATGTTCTCTTGATAAGCGCGTGAATTAGACCATTTTCCTGTCCTGCTAAGCATTCAAAATGTAACGAGTACTTTTTGGTGTCTTTAGGAATATAGTAGAGTAAAAGTAAAAGTTGTAAAAAATATAAATAGTAAAGTACAGATACCTAAAAAAATGACGTAAGTAGTACTTAAAAGTATATTTACTTAAGTACTTTACACCACTGCTCACAACCGCAGACCATGTGTAACTAGGACAGCCCAGGACCTCCACCTCCGGTTTCTTCACCTGCAGGATCGTCTGAGACCAGCCACCTGGGCAGCTGATGAAACTGAGGAGTGTCTGTAATAAAGCCCTTTTGTGGGGAAAAACTCATTCTGATTGGCTGGGCCTGGCTCCCCAGTGGGTGGGCAGGGGCGCAGCTATGGGTGTGCCTTGGAGGGCATAGGCCTGGGAGGGGATATTATTTTTTAACCAAACTGTCACAGTTGCGCCACCAATATAATCGGTAAAGGATTTGGAGGGGCAAGGAGAGCCCACCCGCGGGAAGGAATTTAGAGTGGGAAACCATAGTGGCGTGAAGCCAAAAAGAGTTGATCATTACCATAAAGGGGAAGAACTATAAAATATGTGTAAACTTGAAAATGTATAAAAGGAGTATGCTGACGCTGGGAAAGACAGATGCTCCATTGACCCTTGTTGCTTTGTAATAATGTCTATATTGAACTCACAAGCTCCGGAATTTGAGAGATATTATCGAGTGAATAGTTCTACGACAGTAGCCATTTGATTAGCTGTTTAGCAGTCAGGATGCTCTTGATGGTGCAGCTGTAGAACTTGTTGAGGATCTGAGGACCCATGCAAATCTTGGAGTGGGTCTAAGGTTTCTGGGACTACGGGGCGGTAGTCATTTAGGCAGGTTACATTCACATTCTTGGGCACAGGGACTATGGTGGTCTGCTTGAAACATGTAGGTATTACAGACTCGGTCAGGGACAGGTGGAAAACGACAGTGAAGACACTTGCCACTTGGTCAGTGCATGCTCGGAGTACACATCCTAGTTATCCTTCTGGACCTGGGGTCTTGGGAAGGCTGACCTGTTTAAAGGTCTTACTCACATCGGCTATGGAGAGCGTGATCACACAGTCGTCCAGAACAGCTGGTGCTCTCATGCATGCTTCAGTGTTGCTTGCCTCGAAGCACGCATAGAAGTAATTTAGCTCGTCTGGTAGGCTCGTGTCACTAGGCAGCTTGTGGCTGGGCTTCCCTTTGTAGTCCGTAATAGTTTGCAAGCCCTGCTACATCCGACGAGCGTCGGAGCCGGTGTAATAGGATTCGATCCTAGTCCTATATTGACGCTTTTCCTGTTGATGGTTGGTCACAGGGCATAGCTGTATGTCTTATAAGCATCCGGGTTAGAGTCGTGCTCCTTGCAAGCGGCAGCTCAACCCTTTAGCTCTGTGCGGATGTTGCCTGTAATCCATGGCTTCTGATTGGGGTATGTACGTATGGTCACTGAGTTGCGATGTCATCGATGCACTTAATGATGAAGCCGGTGACTGATGTGGTATACTCCTAAATGCCATCAGATATTTCCCGGAACATATTCCAGTCTGCTAGCAAAACAGTCCGGTAGCTTAGCATCTGCATCATCTGCGTCATCTGACCATTTCCGTATTAAGCGAGTCAATGCTACTTCCTGCTTTAGTTTTTGCTTGTAAGCAGGAATCAGGAGGATAGAATTATGGTCAGATTTGTCAAATGGAGAGCGAGGAAGAGATTTGTATGCGTCTCTGTGTGTGTAGTAAAGGTGGTCTAGAGTTTTTTTCCTCTGGTTGCACAAGTAACATGCTGGTAGAAATAAGGTAAAATGGATTTAAGTTTCCCTACATTAAAATCCCTGGCAACTAGGAGCTGGTGCTCTGTGAAATCATTGAAATTGTTGCATTTTGTGTTTATATTTTTGTTCAGTGTCTATATATATATATATATTATATATAAACTCAGCAAAAAAAGAAACGTCCCTTTTTCAGGACCCTGTCTTTCAAAGATAATTCGTAAAAATCCAAATAACTTCAGAGATCTTCATTGTAAAGGGTTTAAACACTGTTTCCCATGCTTGTTTAATAAACCATAAACAATTAATGAACATGCACTTGTGGAACGGTCGTTAAGACACTAACAGCTTACAGACGGTAGGCAATTAAGGTCACAGTTATGACAACTTAGGACACTAAAAAGGCCTTTCTACTGACTCTGAAAAACACCAAAAGAATGATGCCCAGGGTCCCTGCTCATCTGCATGAACGTGCCGTAGGCATGCTGCAAGGAGGCACAAGGACTGCAGATGTGGCCTGGGCAATACATTTCAATGTCCGTACTGTGAGACCCCTAAGACAGCGCTACAGGGAGACAGGACAGACAGCTGATCATCCTCGCAGTGGCAGACCACGTGTAACAACACCCGCACAGGATCGGTACATTCGAACATCACACCTGCGGGACAGGTACAGGATGGCAACAACAACTGCCCGAGTTACACCAGGAACGCATAATCCCTCCATCAGTGCTCAGACTGTCCCCAATAGGCTGAAAGAGGCTGGACTGAGGGCTTGCAGGCCTGTTGTAAGGCAGGTCCTCACCAGACATCACCGGCAACAACGTCGCTTATGGGCACAAACCCACCGTCGCTGGACAAGACAGGACTGGCAAAAAGTGCTCTTCACTGACGAGTCGCGGTTTTGTCTCACCAGGGATGAAGGTCGGATTCGCGTTTATCGTCAAAGGAATGAGCTTTACACCGAGGCCTGTACTCTGGAGCGAGATTGATTTGGAGGTGGAGGGTCCGTCATGGTCTGGGGCGGTGTGTCACAGCATCGTCGGACTGAACTTGTTGTCATTGCAGGCAATCTCAATGCTGTGCATTACAGGGAAGACATCCTCCTCCCTCATATGTGGACCCTTCCTGCAGGCTCATCCTGGCATGACCCTCCAGCATGACAATGCCACCAGCCATACTGCTCGTTCTGTGCGTGATTTCTTGCAAGACAGGAATGTCAGTGTTCTGCCATGGCTAGTGAAGAGCCCGGAACTCAATCCCATTGAGCACGTCTGGGAGGGCTAGGGCCAGGGTGAGGGTTAGAGCCGTTCACCCCAGAAATGTCTGGGAACTTGCAGGTGCCTTGGTGGAAGAGTGGGGTAACATCTCACAGCAAGAACTGGCAAATCTGGTGCAGTCCATGAGGAGGAGATACACTTCAGTACTTAATGCAGCTGGTGGCCACACCAGATACTGACTGTTACTTTGATTTTGACCCCCCCTTTGTTCAGGGACACATTATTCCATTTCTGTTAGTCACATGTCTGTGGAACCTGTTCAGTTTATGTCTCAGTTGTTGAATCTTGTTATATTCATACAAATATTTACACATACTAAGTTTGCTGAAAATAAATGCAGTTGACAGTGAGAGGACGTTTATATTTTTGCTGAGTATATATATATATATATATATATATATATATATATATATATATATATATATATATATATATATATATATACACACACTACCGTTCAAAAGTTTGGGGTCACTTAGAAATGTCCTTGTTTTTGAAAGAAAACAAATTTTTTTGTCTATTAAAATAACATAAAATTGATCAGAAATACAGTGTAGACATTGTTGTTGTAAATGACTATTGTAGCTGTAAACGTCTGATTTTTTATGGAATATTTACAAAGGCCAGCATCCCGGAGTCGCCTCTTCACTGTTGACGTTGAGACTGGTGTTTTGCGGGTACTATTTAATGAAGCTGCCAGTTGTGGACTTGTGAGGCATCTGTTTCTCAAACTAGATATTCTAATGTTCTTGTCCTCTTGCTCAGTTGTGCACCGGGGCCTCCCACTCCTCTTTCTATTCTGGTTAGAGCCAGTTTGCGCTGTTCTGTGAAGGGAGTAGCACACAGCGTTATTCGAGATCTTCAGTTTCTTGATGGTTGCTGACAATGGGCCTCTGTACGCCTATGTAGATATTCCATTAAAGAAATCTGCCATTTTCAGCTAAAGTAGTCATTTACAACATTAACAATGTCTACACTGTATTTCTGATCAATTTGATGTTATTTTAATGGACAAAAAATGTGCTTTTCTTTAAAAAACAAGGACATTTCTAAGTGACCCCAAACCTTTGAACGGTAGTGCATATATATCTCCCCCTCTCATACTCCCTCCATCCCCCCTCACCATGGCAGGTGCTGACGGCAAATCCTATGCGTTTCCTCTGGCGGTCGAACACCACATAGAAGCCCTCCATGATGACGGCGCCCATGACGGTGCCTGTGCTGGACTGGGACACGGCAAACTTATAGCAGTCCTCCTGGGCCGAGGCCACGTCCTCCACGGGTCGCAGGTACTGCTGCAGGGGGCACAAAGAAACAACGGACATCAGTCAGTAGAGGACACCTACAATGTATGTTAAGTGTAAACCAAGAGAATATACAGCAATAGGCTAATAAGCTCACAGCACTGTTTTGTGCTTGTATATGCAGTTTGGGTTTGGTGTAAGCATGAATTAACCAGTCCATGCATGAGTGAGGAATATACTCACTACTTTCACATTTTTATACAAGCATATTATCAATGTTAACTGTTGCTAGTCGAAGGTTCAAAGCCAGCGCTGGCTGCCTGTACTGTCCCAATACAAACTGCTCTCCACTTCTCTCATTTCCATTGAAACAGTGATTCTATTAATCACCACTCCAAGGTCCAGTCTCTCATAGGAATAACATACATCAAATACTCTCTGTAGTTCTCAACACATCTAAATTGAATGAACAGTGAAAGGAGTTTAAGAGAGGATCATCACTAGCTCATTGAATTGATGAATTGAAGGTAAGTACACAGACAGACACTGTTACCTGTGGGAGAATAGAGATGCGGAAGGACTGGTTGCGGTTCTCACTCATTAGGTAGAGCGAGATGACAGGGAAGATGTGCCACGGGGTGGTGCCAGCCTGCCAGCACACCAGCTGCTCCCCCAACCAGAACCCAGAGGGAAACTGCTCTGTCTGATAGGGAAACATGGGGTTTGTGTATGTGTGTGTGTGTGTGTGTGTGTGTGTGTGTGTGTGTGTGTGTGTGTGTGTGTGTGTGTGTGTGTGTGTGTGTGTGTGTGTGTGTGTGTGTGTGTGTGAGAGAGAGAGAGAGAGAGAGAGGGATAGAAAGAATATTTAGCAATTGCAGAAACTAGAGAAAGTTGATAGCCATGAAAGTATTACGGACATTAGACCTGAGAAAGGGGATTTCACATGGCACTAGCTGAAACTGGCAGCTGGAAACATGAGAAAGAACAAAACAACAGAGGGGGAGCGAGAGAGAGAGGAGAAGAGGTATGAGGAGGGACTCACAGACGAGGCTGCCTCGATGGCCTTCACGGCTGCCTGGAACACTTTACGAGGGAGCCGGAGGTTAGTGGTGCCACTGTCCACAATGCTCTTATCATAGTTGTACTGGTAGAACCGCAAGCCAAGAGAGGAAACAAATTGTCATTCTTTATTCACTGTCACTTACCGCACCAGTATTAGTGATATAAGGTAAACAGACAGATATTCAGGGTTAACTAAAGAGAATACGGGAGCAAACTAAAGAGAAAAAGAGAAGGGACCACTCCTACTTAAAATGTACGCACACATGCCTATACGTCGTTTTGGATAAAAGCATCTGCTAAATGGCATATATTATATTATTATATTAAAGAGAAAAATTTAATGAAATAGAGAGGAAAATGTTGATTAAAGGATCATCAGAAAAACACACAGATTATAAAAAATGTTATCAGCAAAACCGTTAGCTCCAGTACCTCCTTGCAGTCCATGTTGAGATCCTGACCATTGACCTCAATGCGCACAATGATGACCTCATAATACCACTCCCGGCGGATCGGGGTGTACCACAGGTCCCCAACATAGAGAGAAGAATCCACTCCACCAATGATCTAAGAAAACGGCAATCGGACAGTATCATAGTCTGGGTCCAAACTCTCAGCACACTTTCCATCTCATATTGCCTTTGCAATACAGATTATAACTAAACAATACCGACATACCTACCTGGCACATACCATCTCTATATAAACTCAGCAAAAAAAGAAACGTCCTCTCACTGTCAACTGCGTTTATTTTCAGCAAACTTAACATGTGTAAATATTTGTATGAACATAACAAGATTCAACAACTAAGACATAAACTGAAAAAGTTCCACAGACATGTGACTAACAGAAATGGAATAATGTGTCCCTGAACCAAGGGGGGGTCAAAATCAAAAGTAACAGTCAGTATCTGGTGTGGCCACCAGCTGCATTAAGTACTGCAGTGCATCTCCTCCTCATGGACTGCACCAGATTTGCCATTCTTACTGTGAGATGTTACCCCACTCTTCCACCAAGGCACCTGCAAGTTCCCGGACATTTCTGGGGGGAATGGCCCTAGTCCTCACCCTCCGATCCAACAGGTCCCAGACGTGCTCAATGGGATTGAGTTCCGGGCTCTTCGCTGGCCATGGCAGAACACTGACATTCCTGTCTTGCAGGAAATCACGCACAGAACGAGCAGTATGGCTGGTGGCATTGTCATGCTGGAGGGTCATGTCAGGATGAGCCTGCAGGAAGGGTCCACATGAGGGAGGAGGATGTCTTCCCTGTAACGCACAGCGTTGAGATTGCCTGCAATGACAACAAGCTCAGTCCGATGATGCTATGACACACCGCCCCAGACCATGACGGACCCTCCACCTCCAAATCGATCCCGCTCCAGAGTACAGGCCTCGGTGTAACGCTCATTCCTTCAATGATAAACACGAATCCGACCATCACCCCTGGTGAGACAAAACCGCAACTCGTCAGTGAAGAGCACTTTTTGCCAGTCCTGTCTGGTCCAGCAACGGTGGGTTTGTGTCCATAGGCAACGTTGTTGCCGGTGATGTCTGGTGAGGACCTGTCTTACAACAGGCCTACAAGCCCTCAGTCCAGCCTCTCTCAGCCTATTGCGGACAGTCTGAGCACTGATGGAGGAATTGTGCGTTCCTGGTGTAACTTGGGCAGTTGTTGTTGCCATCCTGTACCTGTCCCGCAGGTGTGATGTTCGGATGTACCGATCCTTTGCAGGTGCTGTTACACGTGGTCTGCCACTGCGAGGACGATCAGCTGTCCATCCTGTCTCCCTGTAGCGCTGTCTTAGGCATCTCACAGTACGGACATTGCAATTTATTGCCCTGGCCACATCTGCAGTCCTCATGCCTCCTTGCAGCATGCCTAAGGCACGTTCACACAGATGACCAGGGACCCTGGGCATCTTTCTTTTGGTGTTTTTCAGAGTCAGTAGAAAGGTCTCTTCAGTGTCCTAAGTTTTCATAACTGTGACCTTAATTGCCTACCGTCTGTTAGTGTTACTGTTAGTGTCTTAACGACCGTTCCACAGGTGCATGTTCATTAATTGTTTATGGTTCATTGAACAAGCATGGGAAACAGTGTTTAAACCCTTTACAATGAAGATCTGTAAAGTTATTTGGATTTTTAAGAATTATCTTTGAAAGACAGGGTCCTGAAAAAGGGACGTTTCTTTTTTTGCTGAGTTTATAACCCTCTTGGTTATACACTAACACAACACACCACTTCTGTGTATTTCCCTAAAACAGAAATGTGTCTGTGCCTTTTCCTATCTACTGTATGTCTATTTCTCTTGCTCTATCTCTCTCATCTCACCATGCTGCCACCCACGGTGGCACTGCCCAGGCTGTAGTTCTGGGTGAACCCTGCGCCACACATCTGCAGGGAGAACAGGTTGGGCACGGGGGTCTGCCGCACCAGCGAGTCAAAGAAAGGCTCCAACGTCTCATCAGGCTAAACAGAAAGGGGGGGGGGGGGGTTAAAGGATTTAAAGATGGGAAAAGGATAACTACATTAAAATGTGGGGGAAAAAATCTAAAACAATCCTGTGGTCATTTTAGCCATCTTGTTGACAACAAACCTAAACGGATATTGTATCTCCATAAATCGATCACTGTGCATTTTTCACATTACTGTATAGTGCTGTCTCTCTACCCTCACCAGTGACCCTCTAGCTGATCACTCTCACCCTCCCTTTCCATCTCCCTCTTCCCCCCTCTCACCCATGTGTTTTCTACCCAGACCATTTCCCTTTCCCTCCCTCTCTTCCCTCCTCTCACCCGGGCGATCTCGGCGTAGGCCAGGCCCAGGATGCCCTCCCAGTTTGATCCGTTGATGAAGAAGCGGTCCGACTGGGTAATGGCAGCGATGTTGGCACGGAGCGAGGCGTTGGGGCCGTGCGGCACAGACACCAGGTCAGTGCCCAGCTCGCCCTCCCAGCGGCCCTGGGTGTAAGGTACGTAGACGCTGCGCCCAAGGTCGCGGTAGGAGTTAGACCTATGAACAACAGGGGAGAACTGGTGCTTACTGTATAAGTCCCCCAAGGGAAGTATGTGCAGAGTCATCTAAAAGGTAGAGATCCCACTGAGATTCACTCTTCAATGGGATTCATATTTAATATTATATTTAAAGGGATAGTTTACTCAAAAGAAAACATATTTTAGTATTTTGTGCATCAGTCCACTGCTGATAGGGTCCCAAAGCATTGTGCATGTCAGCAGTAACGTTTTCAAGAAAGAGCACTTTCAGTGTATCGTAATAAGATCCCATGGTACTCACAGTGAGCGATGGTAGTATCTGCAGAGGAAAGGGTGAGCAGCTGCCCCAACTGCAAAGTTACTGCTGCCTGTGTCCACCAGAATATTCAGCTGATTCCCCAAACACACAAACACAACATAGTTGTCATTGTTATGAGACCATATTACATATTCACTGGGCATTTTTCCATAGCTAGGCATATATATTGTGACAGGTATTCAGTAGGTATATGTGTTGTGTGTAGGTGTGTGTGTGTGTGTGTGTGTGTGTGTGTGTGTGTGTGTGTGCGTTATTGAGTCTTCCAGGGTTAAAGGACAGAATACATTGAAATTCACTGATGATAAGGACATTATCTCTGTTACCCTGGAGACAACCATGCCTATTCATAAAATGATTCCCTGCAGCTGCTGCTAAAAGCCCTTCTTCATTTCAGCCATTTGGAGTCACTTTCTCTCTCTCTCACCTCCTGGCATTACGGTACTGGCAGTTGCTATGTATTGGTTTCTTTGCTCGAAATGTCCTTCTCTTTTCTTTTCCCTCTGCATCCAACCCCTAGGCTGTTCTCGGATTGCCCTCTCTCTCTCTGTCTCTGTCTCCCACCTTCCCTCTCCTTTCAGTGTGAGTATCACATTTTGCGCAGTCAGTCAATCAGACTGGCAGCCATGTTGTTTCTCTGGTGACCAGCAAGACCCTGATCAATAATAGATCTGCTCCAGAAATATCCAGGGATGCATCCTCAACTGGCACCCTATTCCCTATATAGTGCACTACTTTTGACCAGAGCCCAAGTAATGCACTATGTAGGGAATATGGTGCCATTTGGGACATAGCCCAGGGAAGTTGTTCTTCTCAGTGGCAGAGCCAAGAGCCTGAAGGACTGTGTGCATGGAAGAACCCCCAGCCTGTTGCCTTAGTCTCTCACCCGGTCCCACACACACTCTCCTCACAAATGCCACGTGCACACACACACACTCCCACTAACAGAAACATGTCACTTGAGATTCACTCATCACATGCACCTTGCTGTTCCATAACATATCCATGTCATCTTCTAACCCTCTATCACAGAAGTGTTAATTGGGTATGGCAGTCGCCCTACCCTACAACACAAAGAATTTAAAATAGGCTACTAAAATAATTTAAATCCCGATTAGAAGGCAAATGCAGTTTACCGGAACTAGAGGCTGACTTTAGGACCATGCAGACAGCTGGGAGCAGGAGGGAATACTGTTTGTATGGATGGCTGGCTGGCTTTATAGAGAGAGCATCACGCAGCTGCAGGGAACAGTGCCACTTTGACTCAAAACAGTGCAGAGGTACAGATGGATATAGTAGATGGCTTTGGCTAGGTAACTGCTGTTTGACTTGACATGAAACTAAACTAGAGTTTTAATCCCGGTGCTGAGCTAGTGAGTAGCAGCTAATTCTTGTATGACGTGTTTGTAGCACAGGAGGTTGGTGGCACCTTAATTGGGGAGAACGGGCTCGTGGTAATGGCTTCAGCGGAATTGGTGGAACGGCATCGAATACATCCAACACGTTTCCATGTATTTGATGCCATTCCATTTGCTCCGTTCCAGCCATTAAAATGAGCCGTCCTCCCCTCAGCAGCCTCCACTGGTTTCTAGAATGTTCAGTCCACTGTTGACTGAGGTGATTGAAGCTACAGCAACAAGGTGATAATGTCTGGAGTCATTTTAGCTTGTTTTTGCTGTGCTCCAAATGCATTTTAGAATTTTTACATTTTGTAGAAACACAGTAAATGAGCTTGAATTTTCTAAACATTCATTGGAGGAGCATGTCCCTTTACCATCCATACCCTAGGTTTACAGTAGCTGAAATAATGTTCTACACTGTACACACATCACATCAAAACCCCAATCCATGCAAACACAGATACAGTGCAATGAATTGCGGGGGAAACCCAAATCAAATGTAAATTAAAGAGGGTTACTATGGAGATTGTGCATAACAATCTGTGTGGAACCATTTGCATGTTATATGATATTGAAATAAATAAAGAATCACCTTAGCATTATGAGGTAGTACTGTAAAGAGTGATTTAACTTTAACCTGCATAAACTTTCCCTCAGTCAGCCTCTTGGCCCGCTCTATTCCCTTTCTCTCTCTGATTGTAGTGTAGAGGGTGTATTTTGGTGAGGAATACGCTGACGCCTCACAATTGATTTGTCCTGCCCGCATCCTGCTTCCCTTCAGACACACCACCCGAGACGCCTGGCTCGTGGTAATGGCTGCATCCTGACACACACACACACACACTTCATTCTTGCTATGACCCTTCTACACTTCCTCTAGCTGGCAGAAGCCTAGAATCCCTGTTGCAAACCTCATCTATTATTTTAGGGGCTGTGTGTATGAAGCATTTCAGAGGAGTGCTGATTTAGGATCAGTTGAGCCTTTTAGATCATGAATAAGATTACAGGGGGGACCTGATCCTAGATCAGAACTTCTACTCTGTGATGATTGATACATACAGCCCCTGGTTTACATCTTGAAGTTGATTTAACAGTCACACATGAGTCTTATAAACTCAGCAAAAAAAGAAACGTCCTCTCACTGTCAACTGTGTTTATTTTCAGCAAACTTAACATGTGTAAATATGTGATGTTCGGATATATCGATCCTGTGCAGGTGTTGTTACACGTGGTCTGCCACTGCGAGGACGATCAGCTGTCTGTCCTGTCTCCCTGTAGCGCTGTCTTAGGCGTCTCACAGTACAGACATTGCAATTTATTGCCCTGGCCACAACTGCAGTCCTCATGCAGATGAGCAGGGGCCCTGGGCAGGGACCCTTTTTTTGGTGTTTTTCAGAGTCAGTAGAAAGGCCTCTTTAGTGTCCTACGTTTTCATAACTGTGACATTAATTGCCTACCGTCTGTAAGATGTTAGTGTCTCAACGACCGTTCCACAGGTGCATGCTCATTAATTGTTTATGGTTCATTGAACAAGCATGGGTGTCGCGGTTTTCGTAGGAAGGAGCGGACCAAAGTGCAGCGTGTGTGTCGTTCCACATTTTATTTTCACTGTGAAACTATGCAATATATACACATAAACTAAAGACCGAAAACAACAAACTGTGACGCAGAGGTGAAACATACACTAACTCAAAGACAATCTCCCACAAACCCAGGTGAGAAAAACACCTACTTAAGTATGATCTCCAATTAGAGACAAAGATGACCAGCTGCCTCTAATTGGAGATCATCCCAAACAAAACCCAACATAGAAATACAAAACTAGAACATAACAACATAGAAAAACTCAACTAGAAAACCCCCGTCACGGCCTGACCTACTCTACCATAGAAAATAACAGCTTTCTATGGTCAGGACGTGACAGTACCCCCCCCCCCCCCACCCCCAAAGGTGCAGACTCCGAACGCACCAACACACAAAAAAAAGGGAGGGTAAGGGAGGGTGACAAATGTCTATGGCGGCTCTGGTGCAGTACTCAGAACCTTCTCATCCCGCAGATCCTCCAGCAGAGGAGGCGGCTCCGGTTTGGGGCCTAACCCCCGCTTCGCCCGCTGATCCCTCCTCTTTTGTGTCACCGGACTCTGGCTCGTCGCCGAAGGACCCGGACCGTGGATCATCACCGGAGGTTCTGGACTGCGGACCGCCGCTGGAGGTTCTGGACTGCGGACCGCCGCTGGAGGTTCTGGACTGCAGACCGCCGCTGGAGGTTCTGGACTGAGGACCGCCGCAGGAGGCTCTGGACTGCGGACCGTCTCAGGAGGTTCCGGACTGCGGGCCGTCTCAGGAGGTTCCGGACTGTGGGCCATCTCAGGAGGTTCCGGACTGCGGAACTGTCGCCAGAAGCTCTGGACTGGGAAATGTTACCGGAAACTCTGGACTGGGAACTGTCGCCGGAAGCTCTGGACTGGGAACTGTCGCCGGAAGCTCTGGACTGGGAATGCGCACTGGAGGCCTGATGCGTGGGGCTGGCACAGGTGGCGCCAGACTAGTAACACGCACCTCAGGGCGAGTGTGGGGAGCAGGAACAGGACACCCCGGACTGGGCAGGCGCACTGGAGGCCTGATGCGTGGGGCTGGCACAGGTGCCGCCAGACTGGTGACACACACCTCAGGGCAAGTGCGAGGAGCAGGCACAGGGCGTACCAGGCTGGATAGACTCACTGGAGGCCGGGTACGTGGGACAGGCACAGGATATACTGGGCCGTGGAGGCGCACTGGAGGTCTCGATCGTAGATCTGGCACAACCCGTCCTGGCTGGATGCTTACGTTCGCCCGGCAAACGCGGGGCGCTGGCACAGGACGCACTGGGCTGTGAATACGCACTGGCGACACAATGCGCAGAGCCGGCGCAGGATATCCTGGACCGAGAAGGCGAACTGGAGACCAGGAGCGCTGCGCTGGCATCACCCTTCCTGGCTGAATGCTCAACCTAGCTCGACAAATGCGGGGCGCGGGCACAGATCGCCCCGGGCTGTGAATGCGCACTGGCGACACAGTGCGCATCACCGCATAACACGGTGCTTGCTTCGTCACTCGCTCCCACGGTAAGCACGGGGAGTTGGCTCAGGTCTCCACCCTGACTCTGCCAATCTCCCCGTGTGCCCCCCCAAAAATGTTTTTATTGGGGATGCCTCTCGGGCTTCCATTGTTGCCTTGCTAGTGCCTCATATATTCGCCGTTCATCTCTCGCAGCCTCCATCTGCTCCCTTGACCGGCGATATTCCCCGGCCTGCCTCCAGGGTCCTCTCCCGTCCAGGATTTCCTCCCATGTCCATTTGTCCTGCTGACCACGCTGCTTGGTCCCTTGGTGGTGGGAGATTCTGTCACGGTTGTCGTAGGAAGGAGCAGACCAAAGTGCCTACTCTACCATAGAAAATAACAACTTTCTATGGTCAGGACGTGACAATGGGAAACAGTGTTAAAACCCTTCACAATGAAGATCTGTGAAGTTATTTGGATTTTCACGAATTATCTTTGAAAGACAGGGTCCTGAAAAAGGGACGTTTCTTTTTTTTGCTGAGTTTAGTAGTCTATACAGTAGGCCTTTGTGGAAATGTGTTTGGTTTGTAACTGTAACAAAGCAGTATGGTAATGGAATTCCTTTTGAGTGTATTTTAGTTTTTCATATAAATAGTTATTAATACTGGATTCATCTCTATGGTTGTATTTGTATCAATGTCTCTAAATGTTAATGAGTGGATGGAAGCCAGTGATGGTTTATCCTCCTAGTGGCATAATGGGAGTGTCCTAGGCAGGGCATAACATTGGCTCTGTCACACAGTAATCCCTGTAGTGTGCCAGTCTGTACCCTGCAGCTGCTTAGCTGCATCACACTGGGAATTATCCCCCCTCCCCTCTCTCTCTCTCTCTCTCTCTGCAGAATTAAAGGCTTCATTCTCTCCTTCTTTCTCTCTCCTTCTCTCACATGCAAGCACACAGGCACAGACACACACAAATTTATTCTTGTTGTTCTCCTTCTTCACCATCTGTCATTTTAAAGGCCAGGTTACCAAGGTTTATGAAGGCCAGTGTTTCTTAATTCTGGTCCTGGGGACCCAAAGAGGTGTACATGTTTTTTCCCTACTACTCATCACCTGATTCCACCAATCAAACGGTTGATAGGGTAGGTTTGACGTGCCACAATGCAGAGGATACAGTGCACAGGTGCGCAAAACGTCATACAGGGTCAACTGATTGGGCGTCTCAATAAGAGAGAACGAGACAGAGCAGAGAGAGTGAGAGAGAGAGCGAGAGAGAGTCAGTCACCTTCTGTGGCGGTGAACCCACTGCCATCTCCACGTAGTAGCCCTGTCCAGATTTCCCACGCAGGTTGTCGATCATGTCCACGAAATTGATGCCCCTGACCCCTCTGCGCCTTCGCTCAGCCCTCAAGAAGCGCTGCGGGGCCACAGGCGAGGGTTGGGTTTCGGAGAGAGGGCCCTGCCGCAGTGGGAAGTGGATAGTCAGTGGGCCAGAGGTGTTTGGTTCAACTTCAGCCTCGTTGGTGCCGAAGCTGACACCCACAAAAAGGCCGACAATCGTCCATAAAAATACCATCCAGCAAGGACAATGTGCCTCCATTTTGAAATGTTATTTTAGGCTTTATATTTTAGGACACTTAATTTGGGCGCTCGATCGTCTCCTTTCAGTTTGGCATCATTAGAAATTCTGCAGAATTGTTGTTTATAGCACCAAGATCAAACGCTAATGCTGCAAAACAATTGATAGTTGCAGCCATAATGCAATAATGTTGACATCTTTATTAAAATACAGCGGAGTTCCCTTGATTTGAAGATCTGTCCGTGTACAGATGCTGTCGTAACGAGCGCTTTGCTGCCGCGACCATATAACTTGTCCACACCTTATAAGAAAAATAACAATAATTTACAAAATCTTAGATAAACGATAGAAATATCCACGTGTCAATAGCCTACAGTTGTCCACAAAACAATCAAATTCAGTATTATGAAATCAACAACTGCGCAAATAGGCCGATAATAAATGAAAACATAGAACGCCTGAATTAGACGTTGTCCAAAAAAGGCTGTAGTCCCAATGTCAACAATCTAGAGGCCCGTTACCCGTCTGATCATCGTTCTGTCACACGACCAAAAATCCAAGTCAAATAGACCAACATAATCCGCATCACTCCTCTGTGCATTCTCTCCGCTACCTTCCCGCATTCACCCACCTCCTCCATCAATCCCGCATCATCTTGTAACTGAGCGGAGCATCTCCTTGCAAGCACAACCTCAGTTGGGAAATAGGAGCGCACAGGGCATTGTGGGTATAGTAGTTTTTCGATTTAATCATGGGCATGACAGAAAAAATAGCCTTTGATAAAAATCGCTTATAATAAATCATAAAGCAAAAGAGCAAATTATTTTAAATTGGTCTTTATTGACATCATTTGAATAACAATATTTTCCACTTTAAACAATTAATCCTCCCATATTGCCTTGTGTGCTTTGTGTAAAAAGTAATATCTAAAATCACCAGCCCAAGATGAAACAATCAAAGAAAATAGGCTAAATGATTGAGCTCATGATAGAACATTTTCACTTGGTTCCTTTGAGAGATAATGAAGAGAGATATTCACATATCGAGGGAGAATGTGGGCTACTGTAGGGAGATCTTTAGTAATGAAACTATGTACGAACTTCCCCCCCTCTCATCCCAGGTTCATTCTCTCTGAAATGCCTGGACATTCCCAGAGTGTGGGAAGGGGGATGAAAGTCAAGGGTGGAAAAATATTATTCTCCACGTCTTTTCTCTCACTGGTACAGCTGATGTCTTCCCTGCAGTGGTGGCCTAGTTCACGATGCGCTGTTGATAGAGAGACAATGTTTTAATCCTCTAATCCTACAGAGGAAGAAAACAAGAGCACCTAGGTAAAATATCATTTCTCTGACCAAGATTCGTTCACATTGTGGAGTGACAGCGATGTATTAAGGGCTGTATATTGCCTTAAAAAAAAGCTCAGTATTTAATTCCTGGGTCTCAGCCGCTCACTTGATAGACTCTTTAGGTTCTGTGCTCGCTGCTCTCCCAACATACTGCCAGGCTCATGGCTGCCTTCCTGTGGCTGCCAGGTGGGCAGAGAGTGACGCAGGGGCCTGGCGCTGCCTACCCTGAACACACAACAACACGCAGTCACATTACAATCAAAGGACAGTTAGGCAGAATTACAACAGGTTAAAAACAGGTTACCACCATTAGTCACCTTTTTTTCCTATCATGGTACACTTGACTTTAATAACCAATGTTTTACTTTATCAAGCCTAATTGAGTGTCTGCCGTGTTGTCATATGTAGAGGCCAGAGTCAAAGTTCAGGTATCATATTGCGATTGATCCTTAACCTGAATATCAGGTGATAAGAGAGAGAGCGTTAAGGATGTACAATGGTGCAGTTATTATTTAATTGAGCGTTTTCATGGAACAATCTAGATTTGATATTAATTGTAGGAGGGAAACCCCCTGAATCCAACAATCAGTCCTCAATGTCTGAATATGGTTGTTGTCCTTTGACTTTTATGTTCAACGTATCACCAAAATCATTCTGAAATTCTAGACACTAACGAACAAAGAACATGTTTATTTATTTTACCAGGCGTCAGGATCAGTAGTTCGGAAGCCCTTGGCAAACGGGTTACTGGCTATCTTCAACTGGGTGATCTGAGAGAGAGAGACATTTTTGATTTGAACAGGATCCCTGGCGACAGATAGTCTTACTGGGGTCTGACACATAATGAAAAAGACATTATAGACAAAAGACTTTAAAATGTACATACATTTAAAAACATTAACATGTAGTGTGCGTGTGTGTGTATCTATCAGTTACACATACATTTCAGCACATACACACAAAAAGTAGGTCACATGGGAGGCAGGCGTTTTGGCCGTGAGGTGTTGCTTTATTCGCTTTTTGAAACCAGGTTTGCTGTTCACTTGTGCAATATGAGATGGGAGGGAGTTCCATGCAATCATGGCTCTTGATAATACTGTACATTTCCTTTAATTTGTTCTGGATTTGGGGACTGTGATAAGACCCCTGGTGGCATGTCTGGTGGGGTAAGTTTGTGTGTCAGTGCTGTATATAAGTTGACTATGAAAACAGTTTGGAATTTACAATACATTATTTCTTATAAAAACAAGAAGTGATGCAGTCAGTCTCTCCTCAACTCTTAGCCAAAAGAGATTGTCATGCATAGTATTGATATTAGCCCTCTGATTACAATGAAGAGCAAAACGTGCCGCTCTGTCCTGGGCCGGCTGCAGCTTATCAAGATCCTTCTTTGCGGCACTTGACCATATGACTGGACAATAATCAAGATCAGATCAAACTAGAGTCTGCAGGAGTGTAGTGTCCAAAAAGCTGAGCATCTCTTTGTCACGGACAGACACCTCCCCATCTGTACAACCATTGAATCAGTCTAAGGTAACAAACACTAAGTAATTTAGTCTACTCAACGAGCTAAACAGCCATGCCATTCAGAAGCTGAGGTTTAGAACATGGAATGATATACATGTACCACATAGAATGCTCTTAGTTTTAGAGATGTTCGGGACCAGTTTATTACTGGCCACCCATTCTAAAACTGACTGTAACTCTTTGTTTAGGGTTGCAGTGATTTCACTAGCTGGGGTTGCTGACACGTTCAGGAGAAATCATCAGCATACATGGACACACAGGCTTTGTTTAATGCCAGTGGCAGGTCATTTTATATTTTACGACACTGTTTAACATTAGAGAAGCTTCCATTAAAGAAAACGCTCTGTTCTGTTAGATAGCTCTGAATCCACGATATGCTGAAAGTCTGTTGTTAATTTGTTTACAGAGAAATAGCATTGTATTTGGTCAAACACAGTTTTTTCCTACAATTTGCTAAGAGCTGTCAGCAAGCTGATAGGTTGGCTGTTAGAACCAGTTAAGGTCTATTCTTTGGTAGCGGAATGACTTTGGCTTCCCTCCAGGCCTGAGGACAAACACTTTCCGCTAGGCTCAGATTAAATATATGACAGATAGGAGGTTTGACATTATTGATCGATAACAATCATTACCCCACCACTCCCACACAAACTTTACCAAATACAAACATATAATGCTTTTCTTTCATTATTCATTTTTTTTATGCATGAATACGATGTCTCACTGTTTGTTGTTGGCATTTCCTGCCTAAGTTTGCCCACTTCACCAATTAAGTAATCAGTAAAGTAATTGGCAACATCAAATGGTTTTGTGATGAATAAGGCATCTGATTAGATGAAAGATGGAGTTGAATTTGTCTTTCTGCCCATCATTTCATTTAAAGTAATGTGATCATCTTTATATCATTGATCTTGGCTTCATAATACAGTTTCTTCTTCTTTTTGTTAACTTTAGTCATATCATTTCTCAATTTGCAGTAAGTTAGCCAGACTTATTAGCCACTCCTTTTGCCCCATCTCTTTCAACCATACAGTTTTTAAATTCCTCGTCAATCCATGGAGCCTGAACAATTCTAACAGTTTCTTAACAAGTGGACGTTTATCAATAATTGTAAGGAGCAATTTCATAAATGCATCAAGTGCAGCGTCTGGATGCTCCTTATTAATCACATCAGACCAACAAATATTTTTAACATCATCCACATAAGAGTCAGCTAAATCTTTTGTATGATCTTTATACTATTTTAGGCCCAGCTTTTGGAACTGCGGCTTTCCTGGATATAGCCACTGTACTGTGATCACTGCATCCAATGGGCACGGATACAGCTTTAGAACAAAGTTCTACAGTATTAGTAAAAATGTGGATGATATAGTTCCTGTTGTGTTTGTAAACAACCTGACAAATTGATTAATAACCTGAACCAGATTACAGGCACTGGTTACGGTGATAATCTTCCCCTTGAGTGGACAGCTTGATGAAAATCTGTCAATATTCAGGTCCCCATGAAAGTAAACCTCTCTGTTTACATCACATACTCTATCAAGCATTTCACATTTTAACTTTTTTTCTAATGCTACATAAATTAATATGGGGTATGTTTTGCCCTTTCCTAGGTAGAGAGAGGGAGAGAGAGCGAGAGAGAGAGAGAGAGAGAGAGAGAGAGAGAGAGAACATTATCTGTCATCAATTTCAAGGCAGTATGTAGGGTGAATCTCCAATAGACATAATTCATACAAGACTGGACTATTTTGTCTCTGCAACATCATATGACGTGACCGTTATAACATAGTCATTACATTACCCTGTGGTTCTGGTAGGCAGTGACGGCTATGAAGCGTGTTTCAGGGAAGGAGAAGGTGCAGAAGTTGCGGTGGGCATGAAGCTGGCTGTCCCGCCGTGGGTCCACATACACCACATGGAATCGAGGCTGGTAACGATGCATGGAGTTCAAGATCATCTGGGTGTTTGGCAAACAATCACAATGCACATTACATCCACACACAGGTACAAAGACTCAGACATACAAAGAATGTATGAAGGACACAAGCAAGTACTGATTGTAAAGATGTGTGTGTGTGTGTGCATGCATGTGTGTCTGTGTCTGGACTGGTCGGTGTGTGTGTGTGTGTGTCTGTCTCTGGACTGGTCGGTGTGTGTGTCTGTGTCTGGACTGGTCGGTGTGTGTGTGTGTATGTGTCTGGACTGGTCGGTGTGTGTGTGTCTGTGTCTGGACTGGTCGGTGTGTGTGTGTCTGTGTCTGGACTGGTCGGTGTGTGTGTGTGTGTGTCTGGACTGGTCGGTGTGTGTGTGTCTGTGTCTGGACTGGTCGGTGTGTGTGTGTGTATGTGTCTGGACTGGTCGGTGTGTGTGTGTGTATGTGTCTGGACTGGTCGGTGTGTGTGTGTGTGTGTGTGCTTGTCTTACATGTCCATTGTCATCCAGCAGGTTGTTGGTCAGTTTGAGTGCGTCGAAGGAGACCATCTGTTTCATCCACTGGGACCCTCTGGCGGGGGAGTCTGGGTGGAAGTGCATCCTCCCTGGGGCCGCCACGTCGGCCCGGCCTGCCACCAGCCACGAGGAGCTGTGGAACGCATATCTACATACAGGAGAGCAAAGATACTATATTCATTGGTTGCAAGTTGTGTCACTCCACTATTGAAAGTTCTGTTACATCAGGCTGAAAGTTCTACTCAATACATTCTCAATTGGCGCTGATTAAGATTTTGTGCATTATCTGGTACATATTATGTGGTACAATCAAGAAGAGGCTGCCAGGGTATGTACTGTACATCATAACCACAATATACTGTATGAGGATTCCCCACAAACACTTGTATGTGTAGATCTAGTGTATGTCTCTTATGCTGGCAGAGTGTGGGTAAAACCACAGAGCCTATAAATCCCATTCTATGTAACTCTATGGAGAAAACTCACCTGTATCTCTTGTCATCCACAGGGATGAAGTCCATGAGCAGCACATACTCCGCTGCAGGGTCCATTCCTGAGATACTCACCTGGAAGGTAGGGAACATCCTCCTACAAGGACCATGCATGACTCAGCAGCAACACAGTGATATGTGATTAGTTCAACCACAGTGAGTGTGTGTGTTTATGTGTGTGTGTTTACGTGTGTGTGTGTGTGTGTGTGTATGTGTGTGTGTGTGTCTGTGTGTGTGTGTGTGTGTGTGTGTGTGTCCATTTGTGTTAGCATGTTCCTACCGCCCAGCCTTAGTTACGATCATCTCTGTGCCCAGCTGGTCAAACTGTTGCCACAGCGCGTGCATCTCCAGCTGAACTGTGACCCCCGTGACCTGGGGGGCTTTGGCACAGGTGGCCCCACCAGCTTCTGCACAGCAGGGCAGCGTAAGGGCACACCTGTGAGACAGCTGGGGAACTGGAGAGGAAAGGAGGGAAAAAAATACATGAAAAACAGGATTTCGCAAGAAAAGTCAGGTAGGAACCATGAATTCAAACTAATGCAGTGAAGCTCCAGTACCATCCATACTGTTTGTGTTACAGTCAGAATCTCCAGTGGTGGGAAATGCTTCAGATTTCTCTACTTTCAATTTCCATCAATCGGTCTTCTGTTCACTGACCAGTCTGATGTCCAGTTTAGAGTAGAACTTTGACCACATCAAATCCTCTGCTTTAGTCTCAGACCGTTAGCTGTCCTTGGAGAAGCAGAGTGTCTGTGTGGTTCAGTGTACCACTGACTGGGTCTGGGACACAGAGGACTGGAACACCAAGCAGGCTTTATACAGGCTGGGACACTCAAGGGACCCTCGATCCCACCTCATCCATTACACTGTAATAAAGCCACTGACATGCAATATTAACATACTCACACACACAAGGACACACACACACACACACACACACACACTGAGAGGGATAAAACACACACTCTGCACATGTACATAGATACATGCACATGAGATGTGACAGAGGAGGAATGAAAACATTTACTTCCGCTTTCAGACAATTCTTTACAGTTTTATGCCATAATAGGATGCACAATGTGTTATTTTCATTGAGATGCACTTCACTTTTTAGAAGTAGGTCATTAATTACCCTAGTTGTCCTCCGTTATTGAGTGAGGACAGACATCCGACAGAGAGCCGCTGCTGCTATTGATAAAAAGAAAAGCTCTTCAACACCATGCTAATTGCAATCTTCAACTCTAATCTAAAGTTGCCTTGAGATGTTCACCAAAAGAGCTTCACCATGTCTCGTCTGGGAAGAAATCGGAAACGTGCCGTATCCATAGGAATAATATAATAACAATATCTGCCATTTAAAAGATGCTTTTATCCAAAGCAGATTACAGTCATGCGCGTATATATTTTCCGTATGGGTGGCCTGGGGAATCGAACTCAGTCATTAACAACAACAAAAAAGAACAGTTAAGACAAACCAAGAAAACAATAAGAGAATCACGTTGCAAAACACATTAAAAACAAACCAAAACCAAATTGCAGTGGATACAAGTTTATAGTCCAGTTAGTATAGGTTTATTATAAAAACTATTACAACTGAGCAGTACATAGCAGCAAATAAAAGTTCATAGTAGAGTTAATATAGGTTTATTATAAAACTATTACAACTTAGCAGTATATAGCAGTAGATATTATTTGATAATACTGTTGGTGCAGATAACAGTACCCACAATCCTGATGATAGAAGCACCATACTCTACCAACTCAGCCGTTGAAGGCCCATTCCTACCTTCTTGCTTATTATCAAGGATTGTTACATGTGAGGGGACAGAAGTTGGTATTGGTGGAAGAAGTCTAGTCTATAAAGAACCAACTTATGTTTAGATGGCATGACTGATAAACAACCGTAGAATTCAAGTATAAACTCATGAAGTTTCGTTTTTTTTCTCCACAGTCATACCCCCTCCCAATGCTCCAGTGTGTGTGTGTGTGTGTGTGTGTGTGTACATACTCTGTGATGGGAGGGTGTTGATGGGGCTCAGCCTGAGAGGTGCTGAGTAGCTCCCCATCCATCTAACACCGTCTCTAATGAAACTCTACGGGTCACAGCCTGCCAACACACTGACACCTCCTCCTTATTAACCCATTCATCAACCCTCTATGGCTATTAACACTACGACTCATATGAACTCCCATGATCTCCATGAATGGTCGCTGGTACTCAGAGAAAATGATTAGAAAAGTCAATTTGTTAAAAAAAAATCTAATTTTCAGATGAACCATTCTTTAAAACCAATGTGAATACTGTTACAGTGACATGATATTCAGATGAACCATTCTTTAAAACCAATGTGAATACTGTTACAGTGACATGATATTCAGATGAACCATTCTTTAAAACCAATGTGAATACTGTTACAGTGACATGATATTCAGATGAACCATTCTTTAAAACCAATGTGAATACTGTTACAGTGACATGATATTCAGATGAACCATTCTTTAAAACCAATGTGAATACTGTTACAGTGACATGATATTCAGATGAACCATTCTTTAAAACCAATGTGAATACTGTTACAGTGACATGATATTCAGATGAACCATTCTTTAAAACCAATGTGAATACTGTTACAGTGACATGTAACCGTGTAAGAGGCATTCGTTCGTTTCATTGCATGCTTAAGAAGGGATAATAGTTGCATCACTTCATTTTGATCATCGTTGCGATGTGGTTCAAAATCATCGAACGCATATCGTTTTAGAACACAGAAGTGTGCGATACGAGATGTTCATACATAAACCCAACATGGCTATTTTGTCACAGAGCGCATGTTAGTTGTGAGAGCCACATGTAAAAGCTTGTTCTAAACAATACAATCCAAAGAAGTCAAACTCAGAGAATGAAATAGTATGAAACAGTATGATGTTTATTGAGCAGCGACACTAGAATATTCACACTTGATGTTCATAGTACAGTCAAAATGATGCAGGCCCAGGATTGTGCACGCAGGCCCTGAACACAACTCAAAACTGAATGTATGCAATAGTGCGTTAGTGTCTGCGCTTGCGTGCGCTTGAGCGCATGTGGTGGTGGTTAGAGAGAGCAAGAGTCCTGCCATGTCACTGCAGAGGAAGTGCATCAGTTTGGCATTGGCGTGGTACGTATGGTGTGTGAGTCAGTGTGAGTGAGACGGGAAGGGAGGGAGGGAGGATCCGGCTGAGAGCGTGTTTATGCCTTCATGGCCTGGCTGATGGTCTCGTAGAAAGCCAGGAGCTTTTGCTTGGCCTCCTCGGCGGCGGGGCCCATCTGGCCCTTGAAGTCCTCAGACAGGGGAGCCACCTTCTCACGCACCTCTCCAACAGCCTTGAACATCTGCTCCTTGTACTCCTCGGCGTAGGGGGCGGCCAGGGTCCTCAGCTCCTCCAGACGCTCGGTCAGCTTGGCACGGACAATCTCCACAATGGGCATGAGCTTGGTCTTGGTCTCCTCCACATTGACGGCCACCTTGGCGCGCATCTCCTCCACAACGGGCTCAATCTTGGCCCTGAAGGCATCCATCTCGGTGCGGCGCAGTTCGATGTGCTCCTTGATCAGGGGCTCCAGCTTCTTGCGGTACTCATCTATGTGCTTGTTCAGGACTTCCCTGAGCTCGGCGCGCTTGGGCTCCAGCTGGGTGCGCAGCTCCTCCACGTCCTTCATGACCTCAGCGCGCACGGCGGCGGTGGCGTCAGTCAACTGGGTGCCGAAGAGCGTGGTGTAGGGGGCCAGGGACTTGGAGGTGGAATCAGCAAACTGCTGTAGGTTGTCAAGGCTCTGGGACAGCTGCATCCTGAGAGGAACACCAAGAAGAGGAGCGGGAGAGAGAGAGAGG
>NC_042982.1:11000379-11086897 GCF_901001165.1 Salmo trutta | reverse complement strand
GAGAGAGAGAGAAGAGAGAGAAAGAGGAGAGAGAGAGAGAGAGAAGAGAGAGAGAGAGAAGAGAGAGAGAAAGAGAGAGAGAGAAAGACGAGACTGAAGAGGAGAAAGGAAGAGAGAGAGAGAGAGAGAAAAGGAGAGAGAGGAGAGAGAGAGAGAGATAGAGAGAGAGAAAGAGAGAGAGAGAGAGAATAGATTGAAGCCACTCTCATAAAAACAGACAATTAATAGTGTTGCTTCTATTAAGTGTCTCCCTGTCTCCATCTCTCTTTCTGTCTTTCCCTCGCTCCCACTAAACAGAGAAACAGGATATTGCAAAGATTTTATTATTGCAAATTGAATGAAATGGAATCGGAGGCCTGTATTTGATGTGAGGGGGAGAGTTGTAGAAAGGCAGGGAGGACAGCAGAGTCCCCTTGTAAACATCTGGGAACATTAAATGAACATTCATTACAGAAGACACAAGGTTTAACGTGTATGTATTTACCCCAGTGCTATTTCTGTCCGAGGTGTAGATGTTCATTTGATCCACGTTTTGGTTGGTTTGAACATTCTGTGTTTTACAGACGCTGTGTCTGATTTATCCATCTTGTTTTATGGTTCTTTATCTAGCTATATGATTAAGTGTGGAAAGATGTTGGGTGAAAAACTATATTCAATCTGCATTAATGCTTATTGTCACCAGTATACAGTAGATGGTTTAGTTTAATCTGTCAATTTCCTCAACCTCCCTTTCCCCAGCTACAGATTCGCTCCTTCCCGGTGTTACTTTTTCCCTCAACCTGGGTCGTGTTCATTAGACACCAAACGGAAGATTACAGCCTGAAAGAAGGAGGGAGTACCTAGAATTGTCTAATAAGAAATGCTTATTTTAGCTTTTTGCAACAGCGTGCTCAAATGAACAGGGCCCCTAGTCTCACCTCCGCCGTTTTGGTAGCAGATGTAGGGGAAGCGCCACACATTTCCCAGGTCCACGGCGTAGCCAATCACAGACAACAGAAAGTCCATCTTCTTGCTCCAGGTCTCCCGGGGCCGGTCCAGACTGGTCTGCTGGACCACTAGAGTCCTGGGGGCCCCTGCGGGTACACCCCCCGCTCCCTCCTTTGGGCTCTGCGCTGTGGATGTGGGGTACCCGTTGGACACCCCTCCTGACCCCCCACCAGAGTTCACTTTGGGGTCCCCCTTCTCTGCCACCCCTCCGTCAGCCAGCATGATTCTGCCGTTCTCCTGCGATGACTCCTCCCCTTTCTCTTTCTCTCCTCCTTCGTTCTCTCTGTCCATCATCATTGACTGCGTCATCTCCATGGCGATGGCCGGCGGTTAGGGGTGTGGTGTGGTTGTTAGCAGCGACGGTGGACTTTTGGCACGGTGTGATGAGGTGCCCATCAGGGGATGAGGCGTAGCATAGAGAGAGAGAGAGAGAGAGAGAGAGAGAGAGAGAGAGAGAGAGAGAGAGAGCAGGTGTGGCTGGGCCAGGTGGGAAGCTTTGCCTCGTTCCACCGCCTTTTATGACAAACGCCAATGGGGACACAACCGGTACCAGACTGCAACACAAACACAACAACACTTGTGTTATTTACCATTGTGAATTAATTGTGTATTTTTTCCCTCTAATGGTTTGTGGTGTTTGTTTTTGGCTTCTCTGGAATATCCTGAGTGGTTAGTGAGCACAGGGAAAGATGGAGACAAATGGGGGAAGTCACTGAGACTGACTGGTAATACGTCACTATGGGGTTAAAAGTGTGAAACACTGGGGGAAATGTGAAAGTCCCTGCCAAAGATGGCCTGAGGGGATTCTGTTAGAACACGTTTGTTTATTTTCTTTCTTGACATTGTTGTAACTGCCCGAAGCTACAATCACATCTGATTTCTTGGGTCTCTATACATTTGGAGATGAAATACGAAAGTTGAACTTCACCACATACATTAAACGAAAAGGGGGAAAAAAATATACAGGCAGCAACAAGATTTGAAAGGAAGAAAAACAGTTAGAAGAAGTACATAGTTTGATAGATGAAGTCAATGTGCAGTCGGTGTGTTAAGGCAGGGTGGAACAAGTTGATAGGGGGATATGCATCCCCAAACCAACCGACTTCCTCTGATTTTGATAGTGAAAATTGTTACTTGATACCCTGATAACACATATTTTCTAGAAGAAAACATGTATCACCCACAAATTCTTCTTCTATAGTACTTGGTCCTCATTTTTCTTTTGACAGTATGAGTATAATCAAGATATCATGTTTTATGAACTTCAAATGACTGGTTAAATCAAATTAAGAATTTGTTTTTTTTACAGAAAATAAAATATCTAACTACTTTGAATTTTTAACCCCTTTTTTATTTGTATGTTTAACTACTTTTTAAATGTATTTTTATGTTGAACTACTTTTCAGCGTGGTCACAGTAGATATTTACCACAGTTATATGCAAAGTGTCCAACAGGAGAATTTCTCCTGTCCATTCTATTGTGTTGCCTGTTTGTTAAACATTTTATTTGAAATTTTACTGTAACTACCCTTCATTCTGGGTCGTTTTAATGTCCATTATTGAGCAATATCATTTACATTTCATTTAATCCATATACACATATATGTTAGACAGAATATAAGTCTAGCAATAGACTGAAAAAGTAGTGTACTAGTGTCAAGTAATATTGGTGTAATGTACAGACTCACAATATAGTAATTTAATAAAGTAGTGTACTTATATAATGGAACATTTGGAGAGCTCCATGTATGATGACTGTAGCTGAAACCACATGATATCCTTCTATTTACTAGCCTTCCTCTTCCACAATGTATTTATTCACATCATTATGAAGCTATTTTCTTCAAACAGACGTCTCCTGAGAGATGTAGTTTGCGACAGGGCTCTAAATCCTACCACGTTTTCTATGTTTGAATTTCACACTGAAAGGAAAAAAATAAAAATCATTGTGCGTCGTAAAAATTGCAGACTGATCACCTTTGACAGCGATCATAAACATAGTTGTATCAATCTAAAAAATGGATTAAATATGCACTATCATACATTGACTCACATTTTTTATTTTGCCGTTTGTTTTATTTACAAACGTTGATCACATACCCCGCTTAAGAAGTCCCATGATTTGAGTAAGAAATTAGTTAAACTGAAAAAAGGAGAAGAAAAAAAAAGGTTTTGGCGCTAATCGGCTTGTTTATACTCGTTTGCTTCAATTGGAATTTAATGGGAAAGGGAGAATTAATTCAAATGGAATGCCATTATCCCAATTAAAAGTAATTGTCCAGCAATTCTCCATGGAATTCCAGTCCGTACCCCTATCAGTCACGCAGAATGCTCCTATCCAAGCTGCATAGGGCACCTGGACTGACATACAGGAGGTGGAAGCAGAGTCTTGATGGATATTCATGAATTAAGATGAGAAAACAACAGCTGGAAGAAAGAGTGCAAAGGGCGACACCCAAATAGGTACTTCCTGATAAAGTGCAGCTGAAATACTGGGGGTAACAATTAGTTCAACCTAATCAGATAAATTAAACTTGCTCTAAAGTACTGTATTTTTGACTCTCTGGGTTGCCGTATAGCACTTACATTAGCTCGTCACTGAGAAACGTCAAACAACCACTTCATAATCAAAGATATTCCAGATGAGAATGAAATCATTGAACATCATATTTGAAATATCATTGCGATCAGATCCCACAAGAATCCTACAAGTTCTGAAAATAGGAGCAATTTGGAGCTATGAAGAAAATGCACTTTTGTCAAGGTTATCATAGCGTAAGCTTGGAAGAAAGGCATTTCCCTGTACTGTACACTTGACATTAAAAACATGAAATTAAAATGCTTTAATATGGGGGGGGGGGACATCCAATGTCTGCCACTGACCACTTTACGTTACATTAACAAAGATTCAACAATGCAGCCAACTCTGAGCATTATTGTTCTGTTACAGAGACAAACAAATGATGTATAGTAGAAATATTGAGCAGCGGACAAGGAATCAACTCAAGCCGTCTCTGGAAGCAAAAAAAAATAATAAATCACAATTGGGGGTTTCTAGAGGGAGTAGTTCTTGTTTTCGTGTAAGACAACGAGGAACCCGAACACATAATATGATCTTCACCCCTATCACCACTGTATCTAGTGTCTATGGGGCATGCACTTTGGTCGACGTTGCTTCAAATCAGACACGCTTCAAATCAGACAATTCAACTGCAAGTCCACATTACAAGTGAGAATTGCTTCAACTTGCACTCTTCAAGGAGTGTAACAAAGTGAAAAACAAAATAAATACAGGATATAACAGAACATACTACCAAATAGGATGAGGTAGAAAGAGTGCAACACACGAGGTAAAACCCAATGGAACTTTTTCCACTAGAACTTACATGATGCTCTCCTGTTGCGTAAACGTGCTGTGTGTAAGCGTGCTGTGTGTAAGCGTGCTGTGTGTAAGCGTGCTGTGTGTAAGCGTGCTGTGTGTAAGAGTGCTGTGTGTAAGCGTGCTGTGTGTAAGCGTGCGTAAACACATCAAGACAGACTGTTTGCCCAGTAGAGCACTCAAACCTCACACTATACACACGTTGAAGTTTGGTCTGGCACAAACACATATATGCATAGAACCATTGAGAAACACACACACACACACACACACACACACACACACACACACACACACACAAACACACACACACACACACAATGTCCAGAATGCAGCCCTACCGTGCAGTGGTTCCGTAGTTATGTGGGGGTCTGTGTCAGGGTGGTACTCACCACCGTCCCTCTGAAGAACACGTACAGACACTCCCCCTACACCCCCGCTGGAGTTTCTTACACCCTCTTCCTCCACTCTCTCTCTCTCTCTCTCTCTCTCTGTGTGTCCCTCTTCCTCCACTCTCTCTCTCTCTCTCTCTCTCTGTGTCCCTATTCCTCCACTCTCTCTCTCTCTCTCTCTGTGTCCCTATTCCTCCACTCTCTCTCTCTCTCTCTCTCTCTCTCTCTCTCTCTGTGTGTCCCTATTCCTCCACTCTCTCTCTCTCTCTCTGTGTGTCCCTCTTCCTCCACTCTCTCTCTCTCTCTCTCTGTGTGTCCCTCTTCCTCCACTCTCTCTCTCTCTCTCTCTCTCTCTCTCTCTCTCTGTGTGTCCCTCTTCCTCCACTCTCTCTCTTTCTGTGTGTCCCTCTTCCTCCACTCTCTCTCTCTGTGTGTCCCTCTTCCTCCACTCTCTCTCTCTCTGTGTCCCTCTTCCTCCACTCTCTCTCTCTCTCTCTGTGTGTCCCTCTTCCTCCACTCTCTCTCTCTCTCTCTCTCTCTCTCTCTCTCTCTCCTCTCTCTCTCTCTCTCTCTCTCTCTCTCTCTCTCTCTCTCTCTCTCTCTCTCTCTCTCTCTCTCTCTCTCTCTCTCTCTCTCTCCTCTCTCTCTCTCTCTCTCTCTCTCTCTCTGTGTGTCCCTATTCCTCCACTCTCTCTCTCTCTCTCTCTCTCTCTCTGTGTGTCCCTCTTCCTCCACTCTCTCTCTCTCTCTCTCTCTGTGTGTCCCTCTTCCTCCACTCTCTCTCTCTGTGTGTCCCTCTTCCTCCACTCTCTCTCTCTCTCTGTGTGTCCCTCTTCCTCCACTCTCTCTCTCTCTCTGTGTGTCCCTCTTCCTCCACTCTCTCTCTCTCTCTCTCTCTCTGTGTGTGTCCCTATTCCTCCACTCTCTCTCTCTCTCTCTCTCTCTCTGTGTGTCCCTATTCCTCCACTCTCTCTCTCTCTCTCTCTCTCTCTGTGTCCCTATTCCTCCACTCTCTCTCTCTCTCTCTCTCTCTCTCTCTGTGTCCCTATTCCTCCACTCTCTCTGTCTCCCTCTTTCTCCTTCTCTCTCTTTCCTATACATAATCATATTTTCTTACTGCTTACTTCCTTTTTACATCTATGTGGGAAAAAATAGCCATTTTTTTATGACAACCTAGATAAAGTTCCAGACATCTGTTAGCTGCACCACTATCGCCTGTCATCGCTGGACTACAATCTACGCTCCTAATCAGTTATGGAATATTGAAGACAATGAATGGTGGATGATTTACCAAGGCCTTTGTTGGTCTCACCTTACAGAGCCCCTCTCTGTGTTGTTTTATCACAAGCCGTCAAAGCATCGTCCCCATGGCTAGCTGTGACCAAAGCATCCCCTCGTCCCCATGGCTAGCTGTGACCAAAGCATCCCCTCGTCCCCATGGCTAGCTGTGACCAAAGCATCCCCTCGTCCCCATGGCTAGCTGTGACCAAAGCATCCCCTCGTCCCCATGGCTAGCTGTGACCAAAGCATCCCCTCGTCCCCATGGCTAGCTGTGACCAAAGCATCCCCTCGTCCCCATGGCTAGCTGTGACCATTGCATCCCCTCGTCCCCATGGCTAGCTGTGACCAAAGCATCCCCTCGTCCCCATGGCTAGCTGTGACCAAAGCATCCCATCGTCCCCATGGCTAGCTGTGACCAAAGCATCCCCTCGTCCCCATGGCTAGCTGTGACCAAAGCATCCCATCGTCCCCATGGCTAGCTGTGACCAAAGCATCCCATCGTCCCCATGGCTAGCTGTGACCAAAGCATCCCATCGTCTCCATGGCTAGCTGTGACCAAAGCATCCCATCGTCTCCATGGCTAGCTGTGACCAAAGCATCCCATCGTCTCCATGGCTAGCTGTGACCAAAGCACGGAGAATCCCCGCAGACATCATTCCCTGACAGACACATTCACAGACAGACACGTTCACAGACAGACACATTCACAGACAGCCTGACGAAAAACCTCTAGCAGCTCCACAGAGTCTACAGACTGAAATGTTCAACGGTGATCATGTAGCTGTTCTCATCAACTGAATCACTGTGATGGTTGACCCTGAACATTAAAAGGTAGGGTCCAGAAACCAGAAATAGAAAGCCAGACAGTGGTGCTAGAGGATTAAAAGTCCTGAGAGAGCATGTTGACAAAACTAAGACTTACCCAGAAGTGCAGTCTGTGTTGGCTCGACCAGAGAATTGGTTTTCAAGACAACATAGGAAGACATCTAAGAGTGACATTATGAGTGGTTTGCGGCTGATATGCTTATCAAGATGTATTTGGCGGTGATGAAGGGTTTCTGTGAAGGAGCTGTCACTCAACCGGACCGTATCCTCCTTCACCATTGACCTGTTGACCCCCTCTTCTCCCCATTTGCAATGGTTGTCTCATCCCACCGGGCAATATTATTGCATGGTTTCGCAAACATCTCCAGCCAAAAAGAGGAGTTGAGTTGTAGGCTACGCATTTCCTCTCAAAATAACAAAATAGTGTAAACAATAAGTGAATAATGTCATGATGAAATGAGGAGAGTTAGTTTGAAGTACTGGACGAGCAGCGTTGCACGTTACACAGCAACGCAGAAGAACAACAAATAAGCAGTCCAAAAGCATCTTTAATCTCACTCAGCTCTCCAAACTAAAAATAACAAGCCAATCACCAAGCGGTAGGAAGCAGTCTGCGATAGGAACCCCATACACTGAACTATAGATTGAAGGATAGTGTGCTTATCCCCTGGGAATAATCAACAACACCCAACACACACACACACGACAATTAAACAAGCACTTACAGGAAGCATATGAAGAACTACTCCTGCCACGGTGCTGTTTGCCATATGATTTACCAGTGCCCACGTCGTGCCCTTCCGAACCAACGCAAACCAAGATCACTCTAAAAGCCAGACCTTTAGGAAGCCATTAGGTACCAGCAGTCTGAAAGGCCTCTGCTGCATCTGTCTAAAACACAATCAACTAAGACGTCTCCACTCTCCAACCCTCCCTCAGAGTAATAGGCATTTTTCCCACTTCCTTGGTAAGGTGGAATACATCCAGATAAAGAAATGTTTGGAAAATGTCAAGTGTGCCATGCCAAGTAGGGGAACTCCCTCTTCTTGCCTCTTTGTTGGAGATGCTCCCCACCATCTCCCGGTCTGAACTAGGCAGATCAGATAACGAACCTCACCCTACTGGCTAGAAGATAGCATTGCTATCTATCATTTCATATCTAAAAGGTCTACACTTAACGGAATTTATCCATTGTGATTCCATTCATTTATGGTTACTGGGGCCTCTTGACCTCCTGTTGACTTGAGGATAAGCATCTTAACCTTTAAACTATTCAAAAGTGTGTTGCAGTTTCCTCTGACTAAATGTGGTTCCCACATTCAAATCAGTCATACTGGGTCTTGAGCAACCCCGTGTAGCTTAGCGACACAGTAATAGCTGTAAAAAAAAAAAAAAAAAAAAAAAGCTCTACACATCTCCATCGTAGAGTAGGAAAGAAAAACAAGGATTTACGCTGGGAGGCTCGGACTCCTAACAGCATGGGACAAGTCAGCACTCTCATTAACACCTGAACTGTCTGACGTTCATGTGTGAGCAAGTATGTCTCTGTGTGTGCCACGTGAAAAATGTGTTGCGATCAAGGGGAAAATAGAAAGGCAGACCGAGAGAAAGGAGGAAAGTGAGACAGAGGTAGAGAGAGAGGAAGGTAGGGAGGGCGGTAGAGACAGACAGAGAGAGGGAGATGGATAGAGAGAGTAAGATTAGCCAGAAAACACAAGAGGACCAGGGCAGGGGATACTGTAGGGAGGGAGGGAGCCATGGGACCTTTTCATCTCTTCAATTACAATCACTGGCAGCTCCCCTCTATCAGCAAGTTAGGATCCTAATCTCCCCCTCATCTCACTCTCTCCCTGCCCTCCTCCCCCTCTCACTCCCTCCCTGCCCTCCCCATTTTACTTTTAGCAGAAGTTCTTATCCAGAATGACTTAGTCAGTGTATTCAACGAAGCTAGGTAGAAACGACCACATATCGTTTCTCTCCCTCTCACTGCCCTCCCCAGAGAACGGAAATGTGTCTTTTTGCTTACAACCCAACCCAACCCCCTGAGACACTCTCCCTCACCACAATCTCTCTCTCTCTCTACCTCTTCTCTCTCACCCTCCTCTTCTCAGCGCCACAGTCATTCCTACCAGACTCTCTTCTCCCTCTAGGCCCTCAGTCTGTCTCGACAGAGTACTTCTCATCAACACAACAGACTGGGATTGTCCCGGCTGACGCCGGCTCAGGGAGAGAAGAGCTCCCTCTGGTACAGCTCAGAGGAACTGCACTCACTCAGTCTCAGCATAACAACAACACAGGGCTGGGATTAAGGGTTCTGTTCAATTTGGGACAAACATATAGAACGTATTGCGGTCATTATAGCAAGTCACACACCACAATGGTATATGATTCAGAAGAGGATGAATAATAGAATAACTAACAGCAATAATCCCCAGCAGGTGTGAAGGGCTCAAACAAGCACTACCTGGACCCTATCAAACAGGCCTACAGTAATCTCCATTGATTCTCCCTGGTGAGTTTCCCAACGCTAAACAGCAAGGCCATCCAAGTTTGAGAACCGATGATTTACAGATATGGAACCATTACTTTATGGTTGTTTGAGAGGCTGGGAAAAACATGTGTTGTTGTGTATTCATACAGTACGTAAACTCAGCAAAAAAAGAAACGTCCTCTCACTGTCAACTGCGTTTATTTTCAGCAAACTTAACATGTGTAAATATTTTTATGAACATAACAAGATTCAACAACTGAGACATAAACTGAACAAGTTCCACAGACATGTGACTAACAGAAATGGAATAATGTGTCCTTGAACAAAGGGGGGGGGTCAAAAGTAACAGTCAGTATCTGGTGTGGCCACCAGCTGCATTACTACAGTGCATCTCCTCCTCGTGGACTGCACCAGATTTGACAGTTCTTGCAGTGAGATGTTACCCCACTCTTCCATCAAGGCGCCTGCAAGTTCCCGGACATTTCTGGGGGGAATGGCCGTAGCCCTCACCCTCCGATCCAACAGGTACCAGACGTGCTCAATGGGATTGAGATCCGGGCTCTTCGCTGGCCATGGCAGAACACTGACATTCCTGTCTTGCAGGATATCACGCACAGAACGAGCAGTATGGCTGGTGGCATTGTCATGCTGGAGGGTCATGTCAGGATGCGCCTGCAGGAAGGGTACCACATGAGGGAGGAGCATGTCTTCCCTGTAACGCACAGCGTTGAGATTGCCTACAATGACAACAAGCTCAGTCCGATGATGCTGTGACACACCGTTCCAGATCATGATGGACCCTCCACATCGATCCCGCTCCAGAGTACAGGCCTCGGTGTAACGCTCATTCCTTCGACGATAAACGCGAATCCGACCATCACCCTTGGTAAGACAAAACCGCGACTCGTCAGTAAAGAGCACTTTTTGCCAGTCCTGTCTGGTCCAGCGATGGTGGGTTTGTGCCCATAGGCAACTTTGTTGCCGGTGATGTCTGGTGAGAACCTACCTTACAACAGGCCTACAAGCCTTCAGTCCAGCCTCTCTCAGCCTATTGCGGACAGTCTGAGCACTGAAGGAGGGATTGTGCATTCCTGGTGAAACTCGGGCAGTTGTTGTTGCCATCCTGTACCTGTCCCGCAGGTGTGATGTTCGGATGTACCGATCCTGTGCAGGTGTTTTACACGTGGTCTGCCACTGCGAGGACGATCAGCTGTCCATCCTGTCTCCCTGTAGCGTTGTCTTAGGCGTCTCACAGTACGGACATTGGAATTTATTGCCCTGGCCACATCTGCAGTCCTCATGCCTCCTTGCAACATGCCTAAGGCACGTTCACGCAGATGAGCAGGGACCCTGGGTATCTTTCTTTTGGTGTTTTTCAGAGTCAGTAGAAAGGCCTCTTTAGTGTCCTAAGTTTTCATAACTGTGACCTTAATTGCCTACCGTCTGTAAGCTGTTGGTGTCTTACCGACCGTTCCACAGGTGCATGTTCATTAATTGTTTATGCTTCATTGAACAAGCACGGGAAACAGTGTTTAAACCCTTTAGAATGAAGATCTGTGAAGTTATTTGAATTTTACGAATTAACTCTGAAAGACAGGGTCCTGAAAAAGGGCTGTTTATTATATCCTAGTTAACATTTTCACTCAGTATTTCATTCTATTCCCTGTACACAAACCCATATGAATGTGTGTTAAATCTTAAGACTGCTGAAAGTCTGTGGAATTGGAGAAAAAGCAATCCTACAACAGGTCAGTTCCAAGGTGATGATAGCTTAGAATGGTGGGTGAGAGGGAGAAAGAGAGGTGTCCTACCTGGGGTGAAGTGGGATGCTGCTGGGACCAGCGACCAGCTCTGCTGTCCATAGACGTCCAGCTCACTCCCAGTCCCGACTCAGAATCCCGGAGAGGCAGGGCATGGATACACACGGGACAGAGCTGGGCTTACCCAAGGCCACATTCTACTTTGCCTTGATTAGACACACACACACACACACACACACACACACAGACACACAGTTTTTGCCAGTGCAGGGATCTCTTGCTTCTAAATCCAAGACGCATATTTCTGAAGGGGAAAGAAACTGAGTGACAGTGGAGCTATCCCTGACTCCACTTACAACCACCTGCATAAGATTGTCATACACTGTGTGTCTGTGCAATGAAGCCCCCTTTGTCAGGGTTAAGTCTCTAAGGTAGAGACTTCCAAGTCCAGTCACTAGAGGACCACAGAGAGAGAGAGAGTCAGACACAGAACACAACACCAGGGTGGGGGTGCTGTTGCGAGTGCGAGTCACTCCAATCTATTTCCAAGCTGCAGTAGGTTAATCCCCATCTCTCTCTCACACACACACACACACACACACGAGAAGAGGCTGAGAAATAAATAAAGTGGAACAATCCGTCCTCTACAAAGGGTTTTAAGTTGCTGTAAAACAAAGGCATTAGGACTTTGAACCCAGATAAATCCTTGGTAGTGATGTAAAGTCTCGGTAGTGGTGACGTCAGGACATCTATCAGTCCATAAGAGCCAGGGAAAGTAGTAGAACTGAAGGGTATAGTATTATAATATTATAGTATTCGTCTTGAATAAGAAGGCTATGTATTACGTGTTGAATGAGATTCACCATCCAGACTCCCATCACAATCAGGTCAGTCATCAACAAAGCCCTGAAAAAAATGTAGTGGAATTTCTTGGAATCGCTTTCTGGGAACGTAGAGGGGCTAAACTACAAAGCTACATATTTGCTGCTCAGTGCTGCCAAGGACAAGGTACAGCACCTAAAAACCCCTTAACAGCCTCTCTACTACATCCCAATCCTGAGCCCAGCTGGCCCCAAAGCCCCTCACATGGAAACTAACTCTGCCTGTGTGTGTCCATGACTGTGTGTGTGTGTAACGCTCAACTCTTAAAGCCAGGGGTTCTAGCGACCTATGTAAAAAAAACATTCCATCACCTCCAAACTCAACGGCGCTAAACATACCAAACAAACTCAGCGGAGAGATTAACGTCAACCTCCCCGAGGAATAATGAAACGAGATCTGACAGCTTTACTCTGGTGCTCCTCTATTGTGTTTTGTCCTTCAAGCCTCGGAGTAGGTCGGCTGATCTAGGATCAGGTCCCCCGTCTACTGTGTACAGTGGCAAGAAAAAGTATGTGAACCCTTTGGAATATCTGGATTTCCGCATAAATTGGTCATCAAATTTGATCTGATCTTCATCTAGGTCACAACAATAGACAAACACAGTCTGCTTAAACTAATAACACACAAACAATTTTACATTTTCATATCTTTATTGAACACACCATGTAAACATTCATAGTGCAGGGTGGAACAATATGTGAACCCTTGGATTTAATAACTGGTTGACCCTCCTTTGGCAGCAATAACCTCAACCAAATGTTTTCTATAGTTGCGGATCAGACCTGCACAACGGTCAGGAGTTTTGGATCATTCCTCTTCACAAAACTGTTTCAGTTCAGCAATATTCTTGGGATGTCTGGTGTGAACCGCTCTCTTGAGGTCATGCTACAGCATTTCAATCGGGTTGAGGTCAGGACTCTGACTGGGCCACTCCAGAAGGTGTATTTTCTTCTGTTGAAGCCATTCTGTTGTTGATTTACTTCTGTGTTTTGGGTTGTTGTCCTGTTGCATCACCCAACTTCTGTTGAGCTTCAATTGGCAGACAGATAACCTTACATTCTCCAGCAAAATGTCTTGATAAACTTGGGAATTCATTTTTCTGTTGATGATAGCAAACTGTTCAGCAGCAAAGCAGCCACAAACCATGATGCTCCCTCCATCATACTTTACAGTTTGGATGAGGTTTTGATGTTGGTGTGCTGTGCCTTTTTTCTCCACACATAGTGTTGCGTGTTCCTTCCAAACAACTTCCAAACAACTCAACTGTAGTTTCATCTGTCCACAGAATATTTTGCCAGTAGCGCTGTGGAACATCCAGGTGCACTTTTGCAAACTTCAGACGTGCAGCAATGTTTTATATGGACAGCAGTGGCTTCTTCCGTGGCGTCCTCCCATGAACACCATTCTTGTTTAGTGCTCAATGGGGTTAAGAAGAATCCTAGAACATCAGCTAAAGACTTACAGAAATCTCTGGAACATGCTAACATCTCTGTTACTCTCCCTAGGAGTGGCTGTCCTGCAAAGATGACTGCAAGAGTTGAACTTTCTCCATTTAAATACAATTTGTCTTACCGTGGACTGATGAACACCAAGGCTTTCAGAGATACTTTTGCAACCCTTTCCAGCGTTATGCAAGTCAACAATTCTTAATCTTAGGTCTTCTGAGATCTCTTTTATTCGAGTAACGGTTCACATCAGGCAATGCTTCCAGTGAATAGCAAACTCAGATTTTGTGTGTTTTACAAAGGGCAAGGCAGCTCTAACCAACATAACCTATCTTGTCTCATTGATTGGACTCCAGGTTAGCTGACTCCTGACTCCAATTAGCTTTAGGAGAAGTCATTAGTCTTGGGGTTCTTTTTCCAACCTACACTGTTAATGGTTCAATTATGTCTTCAATATAGACAAGAAAAATACATTCATTTGAGTGTTATTAGTTTAGCAGACTGTGTTTGTCTATTGTTGTGACTTAGATGAAGATCAGATCAAATTTGATGACCAATTTATGCAGAAATCCAGGTAATTCCAAAGGGTTCACATACATTTTGTATGCCAGCACACCTACTCTGAGAGGCTTTATGAATACAGGCCCTGGGTCGGTACTCACAAAGCGTCTCAGAATAGGAGTGCCGATCTAGGATCAGGCCCCCAGTCACTATATTCATTTTTATTAATGATCTGAAAGGCAAAACTGATCTGAGATCAGCACTCCTCTGTGACGATCCATTGACGTGATCCTAAGGTGTGAGGGCTGTCAATATGCACCTGTATGGTTCTCGCCTCCATGTGGCCCACTTATGCAGTGCTCCCTACAGACAGGAGAAATCTGCACTAGAACATTCATAGCTATGACAAAGCATCAAGATGGATGCTGCAGATAACAGCGGGCCGGATAACTAAGCATAGAAAATGAGTCGTCCAAAGGGGACGACTCAACAGAGGAGACCTGGTGAAAAGTGAGACTTCAGGGGGGTTGGAATTCAGGAGTCGGGGTTCTTGGAAACTCAATTACAGGCCGTTCCTGCGTTTGTCGATTCAGGAGATCTCTGGGACTTGTAATGATTTAATAGTGGGGTCGGAGTGGAGGGCTGTGGTAGGCTTCACACGGCCTGGGTTCCAGGGGACTGAGCTGACCTATCCAGACACCTCACCTTCGAGCTCCAGCCAGCCCGTCTGTCATCCCTCATTCCAGGCAGAGCTCACAGTAAAGCAGGGCAGACGGCGAGTTCATAGGGGGAGCTTGTGCGTAATCACCGATGTCTTTATCCACATCAACTGAGTGTGTTGAGATTGAGATTCCCCTACTGCTTATTCACCAAAACATACCAGTCTGATCACCACCACTAAACTCTGACTGAACCTGTCATAGACGTGCTATTATGCTGCCCTGGATGCTGATGTGCTGAACCGGCACGTCCCTTTCTCAGAGAGTGGCTGTCAGTGATACGATAACTCACCGGATTGGTGACTGGTACGCTTCTTCCTGACCCCCCTGCCTAACTCACACACTTCACTCTAGCCTGGCCGCTCTAGGTTGACCTCTGACCTAGGGAAGCTAGCAGAGAGGAAGGGATGGCATTACGCTGGGCCTCAATCATACAGCTAGGACTGATGGTGTGGATATGTGTGTGTGTGTCTCTCCTGGTGAAAGACTGGGATGGACTACTTACGTAGGATGTGACCCTCAACCAGCCCTAACAAAGAGATGGTACATACAGACATTTTAACAACCTTTAAACAACCTTTAAACAACCCCAGAGCTTTCTACATCCCGCAGAATGTTTAAGAAGCTAGAGGACACTCAAAAAAAACGGAATTGTAATAAACTCCACTGGTGGCGGAGAGAAGTACAAGAGGACATGGACAAAACAAAATGGCCGAAAGAAGACGTGTGTTTTTCCAGTAAAAAAAACAAACTTTTATTATTTGTCTAGAGAACAGGCTGTGGTGGGTGGAAGTCTGTGGAGGAGGAAAACCAGAGAGATGGGGCGGAGTCAAACAGACCAGGGTTGAGACCGGGCGGGTGAGATGGGGTGGCACCCTCTGTTTCCATAGTTACAAGGCCAAGGCTCCCATTGGGTCCCAGGCAGGAAGGACGATGGGCTCCTTCTGCATTACTTCCAGCACCTCGGGGGCCAGGTACTTCTTGTCCACGACCACTTCGTACACGTATTCAGAGAACCACTCGTCGGTCATGATTAGGTAACCTGCGCACACACACACACACACATAGAGATACATTGGGTTAATTCATAAAGTTAAAGACCTGATGAAGGTGTATTGATATTGTTGGTATAAGATCCATTCAATCAGTGGAGCGTCAAGATCACCTATGAGCTGCTGGAGTTTCGTTTTAATAATCATTAGTCTTGATTAACACCCGTCTCTAAGACCAGGCAGTCTGAAATCCATTAGCTAACAGCAGTACCAGTGACTCACTCTGTACTTCAGTGGACTGCCCTATACTGAAAGCAATGAGTGCGAGTGTTCTGAAGTGTGAGTTCTGATAAGAGGGGCGTCCGTCAGCACCCCTGGACTCAGGCCTATTGTTCCACAGGGAGAGGGAAGGATGGACCCCCACCCTGGACCACTCCACCCTGTCTGTCTGTTCCACACAGCACCTGGGTTCAAATATTATTTGAAATCTTTCAAATGCATGGCTAGGACTGGTTTGCTTTAGCCTGCATGGAATGCCAGGTGGGCTGGGTTTCCACTTTTGGGACATTTATATTGGTTCCATTGCACCAGGCAAGCCAAGCTAAAGTATTTGAAATGATGTCAAATAGTATTTGAACCCAGGTCTGTCCCACACTTCAGTTGTCAACTCGCACACCCCACCCCGATAAATCTCCAGATTGCAAGGGAGGGACTGACCGACACACATCCTTTTATTAATTGACACAGCATTAGGCCACTTTATCCTGCCCCCCAAAAAACTGACTACAGAATGTCTCCAATGCCACTTCCTCCTGCTCTAATACATTTTCATAACAAGCCCAGAAACACAACCTTCAGTATACATGATCCTACTCACAGACCTTGGCCCTGAGAACACTTACACACACAGGCCACAGCCTCTCTCTCACAGAAAGGGTGACAGAGAGTACATCAAATCATAAAGAACAGCATATAAATCACTTGATATGAAGAGATTAGACCAGCGAGAGACAGATTTTTAATGACAATAAAGGCATTCCTCATACATTGTTCTAATTTATCTACAAGGGCAATAAGCCTGTCTGAACAAACTAACAACCCAAAGTACAGACAGACAGGAACAGATCCAATCTGTCCACATGGAGATAGGAGGAGACTTGGGACTTGAGTAGGCGCGGGCGTGTTCATTTTGGCACGCAGCAGAAAACAATTTGTTTTAACAAACTTTTCTTCTTGGACAAGTCCAGGGAGTCCCTCCCTGTTTCAGACTGTTTTCTTCCGTTTGGTGCCTAATGAACATAGCCCTGTGGTCATGCAGGACTGTGTAACGGTCAGAGCTGGGAACTAGACCAGGTTGTAACTGTTGTTTGACTTTCCTCACATCTCTGGATCCAGGCAGAGTATTCAGAGCGCATCACTCCCCCGCTGAAAAGTTGAGTTATCGATGACATCACGGGGATCACGTAAAAACGTGCCTGAGCTCAAAACAACACCCCTGGTTCTGTGTGTGTTCAATCTGCGTCTTCTTCCTTTCCAGGAAAGACGCGCGTGTGTGTCGGCTGGTGGTTTCGTATAGCGTCATTATTTGTCTTACTGGGGACTGCAGATGTGTCCTACGCCGTCTTACAGGGAGAGCTGTGGATGGAGTTTATTCAGATGAGCTGTCCTGACTAAGAGAGAATAGTACAGCTGAAATGTCGTCAACAACACAGGCCAGCACGTGCCGTTTCCATCGTCTCCTTAGTTCACGAGAATCTTTTCCAAACCTATCTGCGATGACATCAGCCTCCTACATGTAATAGCAGATTGTAATAGCAGATAGAGAGAGTATGTTAACAAGGGAATCGCAATAGCCAGCACAAATGTTGTTTCTCACTATACCGAAGTAGTTGTAAAAGGGGTCGTGTAGAATCCGAGAGGTGCGTTGAAGAGGGCATCTCGAGCCTATAAACAGTCTGTCACAAGGGACTATCGCGTCAGATTGGCCCACATTTCCCATATTTGTATAATACTGCGTAAAAGTACAAATAGTGCACTCTAAGCCCATAATAATTTATCTTGAGAAAAGCCCTGGTGTTTGAAGGGTTTGGGCAGTTTGCACCAGGCACCACAGTGTTAAACTAATTAGGCGGGATCCTCTTGGGGGAAACGAAATATTACAGACAGTTGGAGAGATGTTAACCCTCGAAACTTTACAAACACACGTTTTCTCCGTCCGTCGTGGCATTGATAAGTCAACCCCCCCCCCCCCCCCCCCCCAGTCTCCAGCTGTCAAACAAACTGTGCTCTCCACCGCCGCCCTCCATATCATTTGTTTTCAATAACTTTATTAATACATCCGAGAGAGACGAGAGCGGATATGAAGGCTTTCTCCCATCTGCGTGGATGTTTATGGAACGGGATATGCGTGAAATACAGTTAATTTGAGGAGGCTTTGGTGGTACGACTTTTTTATAGTCTCAATATGCAGATGACATGAAGTCGTTGACCCAAAAGTTGGACTACATAACAGAAACCCAAATAATCTGCACTGGAATGTAGAGGGATGGAGACAGAGAAGAGAGAGTGGGGGAGGAGGGAGAGAGAGAGGGGGGGGGGACGGATAATTACATATTTTGATTAAAAAGCCATGCAGTCCCAACGAAGGTGGGTTCAGTATTTGTTTCCTTACAAATGTTTTAGCGGCGCTTGATGGAAGAAAAATACAATTTGAACATAGGCCTGTGGTTTGACAGCGTCGGAGTCTTCCACACAGAGGAAGTCTGGAGGCTGAAACAAAATGGCGTACTGCTGTGTTGTGAGAGGGACAAAGGGCCGTTGTCTGAGAGGGGGAAACAGCCCCGTTGATGTGCTCTCTCTCCCTCCTGGGTTCATAGCCTTAACAGACAAAGCTAAGGTAGGGGGCCAGACATGAGAGGATGCCGCAAAACTAACCCCAAACCAAAACCAGCCCTGCACACCAGAAGTCAATTATAAATTCATAACAACGCCAGGCGGGTGGGGAGGGAGCATTTTTTCCCTAATCCTACTTCAAATTCAATCGCCCTGACAGGAAATTCAACTGTCCCTGTGATTGTACACTAAGCCCTGTGGTGTGAGAGAGGGAAGAGAGACGAGGGGTCTGTGCTTTCACATAGCTCGGCTCAGGCAGCCCTCTCGTGTTGAGAGAGGCAGACAGACGTCACAAGAACGTGAGAACGGGCCCTCTCCTCCTCTGACCTCTGGCCGACTCAGCGCTCTCACCTTTATTCCCACGGTCATCCCCCCAGGAGTTCTCCACCCTCCACTTCTCATAACCTCCATCCTTTTCATCCTGCTAGAGAGAGAGATGAAGAGAGAGAGAGAGAGAGAGAGAGAGAGAGACAGAAGAGAGAAATCAAAAAGGTGTACGATTTTGTACTACCCGATAAGGAGGCGGATGCACCAAACAAATGGAGAAGAAGTCCAAACAAGTCTGTGTGTTTTCTGCTTTACGCCTGTCATTCATGGAGTACATGGTGATATATACAGCAGATTATACAGTATGTTCATCACTAAGAGAGGAGTGCAGGATCCCCAGTGGGGTGCAGGGCAGGACTGGTAACTCCTATGCTGTGTAGCCTAGGGCCCAAATACCGTCCAGCTGTTCTGAGGGGAAGGAGGAGACAGCTGGGGTCACTTACGGGGGGGGGGGGATTGACAGCCATTTTAAATCCTGCAACCGATTCATACGACTGTAAACACACACTGGATGCCTTTGGTGCAGAGTCACTGGGAAACACTCAAATGCGGTGCATGTGTTCAGTGTGTGTGTGTGTGTGTGTGTGTGTGTGTGTGTGTGTGCTACCTTGTCGGTGACAGCGGTGAGGATCATGGCGTGTGTCATGAGGGAGTCTCCGAAGATCAGTCTCTCTGCCTTGGACAGGTTCTTTACGGACACCCCGAACACCAACTCATGGTTGAACCTGAGAGATGGGGGACACAGGGAGAGACAGGATGAGATCTCACACACACACACATCTGATTGATAGTAAGTTATACATGTGATGTTGCCGCATGTATACTGCCCTACCAATCAAAAAGGCAGTAACTGCTCATAGCGTGGAACTGAGAAAAATGGCTTTTATTTACCTTGGTTTCATAGTAACCTAGTGCAGTTACTGCTAATATGACTCCCATTTTCTCAAAAACACAATACGAGGCAGGATTTGTCCACATAATTAAGCATGTATTTAACGTAGCAAAAATAACAACTCATTTTTCGACCAAATGAGCAGTTACTGCCTTTTTGCTTGGTAGGGCAGTATGCTTCTCTCTCATAATACTCACACATTCATGTCATTGATGCCCAGTTTGCCATGGAAATGCTTGCCCACGTCACAACCGAACCACACAGCCTACGAGAGAGAGAGAGAGAGAAAAACATACGTTATAGGCAGTCTCCCTGCATACTCACTCAGTTCTCAAACGCAGCCTTCATCTAACTTCCCAGACCCGTTCACACACACGGTACCTCTCCCTCTTTGATGGAGTCTGCGGCGGCCTTTTTGAGTAGCTGGATGGGCTGGTTGTTGTACAGCGTGTTGTGTCCGCCCACCATGTTGCCCAGGAACTCCACGCTATACAGCTTCTCATAGGGGTTCTGAGGCCGCGGGTCATTCACCAGACAGACCTGTGGTGGCGGGGGAGCGAGACCAGGGGTCAGACTCAGCTCATCAAGTAACACAGGGAGAGAAGGTATGATTATAGAGAGGTTGTTCTTCCTGGTCTAATATAGACAAACTGGGCACCGTGCTTTTCCTGAGTCGCAAAATTCACAAAACTTCTCGGAATAATGAATTATGATCGACTCCGGTCTGCATGACACAAAGCCTATATTGATATTTTATTCAAATCAATCAATAAAGCTGGCCTTGTCCTGAATGTTGTAGAGGGGCTTGACCAGCTCCTTGTAGAACTGCTGAGGGGACAGGGGGCCCATGCGGTGGAAGTTCTTGTCCTTGTCTCTGTACTCCCAACAAACGGAGTCAGGAGGGCTGCCCAGACACACACTCGCCACCCGGAAGACCTGTACGCAACACACACAGGAAAAAAAACAGAAAAACAGGCCAGAAAAAAAATACATAGGTTAGTCATGCATTACCACTATAAGACACAGACAGCACATTGATATCCCTCACATAGTCTCAAAAAGTACCATTGTAAAACTCGGGGACCAAAAAGAGCTTAACAGTAGTGAGGAGGATATCCGCCCTGCCAAAGCCCAATCCCTCTTACTCTGCCTGGCTGTAGCGCTCGTTCTTCCTGTTGTTGTGGCTTCTGACTGTGTTCCCCTGGTGTTCCTCTGGCCTCCACCAGTCTGTTCTCAGAATAAGCCTTCCTTAAACTGATACAGCAATCTCAGGAATGTCCCTCTAAAAACGTACATATACCCGTCCTATGAAAGTCTATTATCTAAGCGGGTGTTCTGGTGGTTTGAGAACTCCCTGCATTTTCTGTCTTTGATAATGCTGCGGCGGGCTGTCGATCAAACGGGCTTAAAAATAGCACGCCAACTCCCGAACTGGAACGTAGGAAGTCGGTCCGCTAGTATACGAGCACTCATACGCAATACACACAGACACATACTTCTATATATTTACGAGGACTTCCCATTGACTCTCACTATTTTCATTTACTTTCAGCAAAAAAAAGTCCAGACAAATTAAACTCCTCATAGGGTGAAAATAGAGCTGGGGAATTATTTTTGGCCCCGGAGCTCTTCGCCAAAGCAGACACCCCCAGGGGCCGTTGCTGCTGCACTTTTCCACTGTGTCAACTACATTAACTACTAATAGCATTCCTGTGTTCAGGGTGATCGTAGTCAACTATTCCCACACAGGCCCTTGTTGTAAATTAAGAATGTGATATTTGACTGACTCAAATGGTTAAATAAAGGTTAAATAAATACAAATATTTTCAAAATGACAGCACACCCAGTCACATTCCCACCTTCCCAGACCCTCACCTTTCCCAACACACAGACAAGACAGCGCCTTGAAGACTCCAGGTTTGTTTTCACTGTCCCGTTGCCCCACGGTGCAGACTAAATGCCAGCGGTGCCCATCCCTGCCCTGAATTTAACCAGCACGGGGCCCAGATGCCCCGAACACACAAACAGGCCCCTTCACCCCCGTGCCCTCGGCCCCTGTCCCACCTCACATCCCTCTCTCCTCGGCAGGTTAAATAAACGCCTATCCCGTCCAAACACAACAGAGCACCCATGTAGACCCGGTGAAACGAGGCTACGCTTCTCACAAAACAATGAGCCAGAGCCCTACTGACGTCAGCAGGCTGCAGCAGCACAGCCCTCAGTGAGTCAATATTGAATCACCTGCCTCCAAAACGGACGTAGAGACAGACGAAGATGAGCACGAGGCACTGGGTGGGCTGGGCACGTCTCCATTAGAATCATGTATATAGCACTACAGCCAAGACTCTGGGTATTGTCTCTTCGGTGATGTACCTGCTAGAATGTTGATTATGAGTGGACTTTTTCCCATTGTATTCCTTCACTGTGTTCACCCACGGTTAATTTCTCAGCACTTGTACAGTCCTCCTCACTACTAGGCTACCAAATCTCTTACAGATATCCAACCAATCCTGTTGGCTCTCTCCCGCTCTTCCTCTCAGGACACAGAGAGCCATCCATCAGCATGGACAAGCAGAGGCTGACAGGGCCATGTGTTATGAGCAGGCAGGCAGGCCACCCTCCCTTCCTGCCGCCATCCTACCCTGGCCCTTCCACCGAGGACAGACACACTGGGTTTAGGATGGAAGGGGGAGAGGGGTTTCTTTAGAGACTGCTTGCCTTGTTTTTAATGTCTGTGTCACTGTCTGTATATATTCTGACGTACACTACGTAGCTCCTCTTCCTCCCACTCCAAAACACTGCTTCAGTGGGTGGGTGGAGCTGGTGAACGAACGCAAAACACAACAGAAAGAATCGCACGACTGCAGTTTGTCGGGGACTGGTTGCTGTGGGTTTATAAGCCGTTTGGTTTCTGAGCGCAGACTTGTTTGTAGGGGGAAATTGCACGGCCTGCACCAGAGGACATTAATAGCCTGGGATAAAGATTAAAACACACTTTGTAATAAGAAAGTGTCCGTCTTCATAAAGGCCTAACCAGACAGTAACACGGGACTGATTAACAGTAGTCTAAGACCTGGCTCGTTTCTTATTAGACAAGTTTAAGGTAGAAGATATTCCACTTCCTGCCCGTTTTTATCTGTTTGGTGCCTAATGAACAAGACCCGGTACTTACAATCTACAGAAAAGCCCTGCAAACCCATTTCATTTGAACAGTCTCAGCAATTAATAGATTAAGGAAGCTCTTCTAGATCCCCAGCCAGCCCCCCCCAGCAGCCTGTGGGACAACGCAGATCATATTCTTGTGTCATGTGACATGGATGAAGCCCAGGTGTGGGTAATAAGGCCTGTAAATGGCCGAGGCATCCGGCGAGGTTGCGTGTCTCAGCGGATCATGCTAGCCTTTGAGCGTACCTACGTAGCATGTGTTCGCACGCTTGGCAGTAAACACTGGAGCACCTGCAGCACGACAGCCAGTTAGCATCAATGCTAAAGCAACACACACGCTCCATCCTTTCCTCCTCGGCTCACGCATGCCTGTTTGCTTGTTGATTTACCTCCCGTTGCCCAAACAGAGAGAAATCAGCTCGTTAGGAGAGAAATAAACAAACAAAACAACAGCACGCCACACTAAAACACCTTGTGCTGATAACTGTGAAGGGCGGAACCTGCCAAGGCCAGTACTCACACAAAGCGTCTCAGAGCAGGAGTGCTGATCTAGGATCAGTTTTTGTCTTTTGAATCACAATGAATAAAAAGGATGGACCTGATCCTGGATCAGCCCTCCAACTCACACACGCTTTGCGACTACAGGCCTGCTGCTTTTGAGTCAAAGCCCTGGGACACAGAGCCTAGATGAAACTGTAATGCAAGTGACCCGTTCGAGAGAGCAGCTGGGGTAGAAGAAACGGACTGGGGTTGATTGAGACTTTCTGGCCTTGTAAACAGAAAACACATGGGGTCATTACAGATTGTAACAATGTTGTTAAATTAAGAAATATGAGTTTATGAAGTGTGGCAGGCAGCTTTTCAGCGCTGGCAAACGAGCCCACACAATAACAAACCCACCCACAGCGACCTGCTGCTTCAGCCAGCGCTGAGCCAACACACTTGGCTACGTCCCAAATGGGAACCTATTCCCTTTACAGTGCACTACTTCTGACCAGAGCCCTCTGTGTCCTGGTCAACAGTAGTGCACTATATAGGGAAGAGGTTCACGTTTGGGATGTAGCCACTCTAAAACGTATCATGTCACTCAACTCACTGTCCAATCAATTACTCCTTACAATCTACAAACACAGCACTCATACTGAACACAGTCACATGTGCCTGAAGGAGAATTTCTATTCAGAATGTCCGACGCCCAGATAGACACGTTCTATACAGTAGAAGCAGCATAGGACTGTTTACCATTCAGTCTGCATGACGCAATGCAACATGTACCGGACCGAATGAGCAGAGAGGACGTGAGGAACGTGTGTCTAACACAGTACGTGTGGTTGTGTGCTAGCAGTCGGAGGTGGTTTACATGTATACGTGTGTGTGAACTTGTAAACGTCTCCCTGTGTTGTGCTCTCCTGCACGCCTGTGACAGTGTACATGTCTGTGTGTGTGTTCTGCAGAGAACAGGACATTAAAAAGGAGGCCCCAGGTCTTTGAAGCTGGTGTGTAGCATGGTGGTGCAGCCTGGCCTCTCCTGCTCTCAGGCCTGTCATGTGGAGCCTGGACGGGAGAGAGTGATGGTCTCCAGCCCACCGTCACACTCCTCACACAGGGAGCGTGCGCAATCTCAGACCCTCCCCACCTAAAGCAGGCCTGACATCCCCTGGCTTAATGAGGGCCGGGTCTGGGGGCTTTAATCAGCTATAACTCTCACACACACACACACAAACACACACACACACACACACACACACACACACACACACACACACACACACACACACACACACACACACACACACACACACACACACACACACACTAACCCTAAATGGAACCACAGACACACAACACTTCTGAATATACACACGGACCACTTCTAAGCATACATAGAAACACACATGTGCAAGTACACACCAACACACAAAAACCCACAACCTCTCATACTTGGTGTTTACATGGTTTGTGTGTGCAGTCGTATGAACCCAGAACACTGCAATGTGTGACAGTTCTATAGAAGACACATGCAACACTACGAAAAGGACTAAAATACTCTGTAATTGAACATGACATGTTTTAAATGACCTGGGCTTCGTCCCAAATGACACCCTCTTACCTAAATAGTGCACTATGAAGGGAATAGGGAGCTATTTGGGACGCAAGCCTACTGTGTCAACACAACATGTTGAGGGACGAGCACACAGAGAAGTTAATTAATGAAAAAGGACCCGACTAACTGATCACATCTGACAGAGTGTATTCCAGCCTAATGAATGATGTCTAATTTGTTGGCTCGCTAGCTAGGAGCTCATCTAAATCACGGCACAACAGTGAGGATTCACTTGTCGCAACAGATGCCAAGCATAAATAGAAGCCCGGAAGAGCAGTCAACTTCTCTGTACGGACGCCCACGGGACGGGAGGAGAGGCACTGGTTACGCCCCCCTCACCCTCCCGGGTCAACATCCTCCCTTTCTCTCTCTCTTCACACTCCCCCTGGCTGCCAGAGCTGCGTTACACTAAACAAACTACCACCAGGTGGACAAACACTTTAACAACAAAAAAAACCATCTCTTGGTCATAGAAGAAGTGCAACGATGGAGAGCTGGAAGTGTTGCACAATCAGAACGTACTGTAGCTAGCGTACTGTAGCTAGCGTACTGTAGCTAGCGTACTGTAGCTTTGCGTACTATAGCTAGCGTACTATAGCTAGCGTACTGTAGCTAGCGTACTATAGCTAGCGTACTATAGCTAGCGTACTGTAGCTAGCGTACTGTAGCTAGCGTACTGTAGCTAGCGTACTGTAGCTTTGCGTACTATAGCTAGCGTACTATAGCTAGCGTACTGTAGCTAGCGTACTATAGCTAGCGTACTGTAGCTAGCGTACTGTAGCTAGCGTACTGTAGCTAGCGTACTGTAGCTAGCGTAGGGCATCCAGAGCGGTAAGGGTAGTAGACACAGAATCTGTTTAAACAAGCAGTCAGGGGCATGTACAACAAAACCGCTCCACACAAAAGCTAAATCCTTTATGTAATGTTCTCTCTTTGGCTGTGTGATATTGACTGACTGGCCTCGCGCTCACACACACACACGCTCACACACACGCTCCTCTGTCTTAAGTGGTGCTGGGAATGTAGAGACATTATGACTTCCTCTCACAGTGAAATTGCCTTACGCCATTTAATGTCAGGAGCGTTGTGATAAAGATCTTGTTTACGGAACATTCTGCCATTAGGTCCGTGAGGCGTGTGACACACACGCATGTGGACACACACACACTCTCTCTCTGCTGCCAGAAGTATAGAATCACAAGCCGTCACCAGTGGATTATGAACAGTACAGACACTATCACTACAGCCATTGTTGCTAAATGTGTAAGAGTTGGGTTACGTAATGTTATCCAGCGCTGGGAGGGGCTTGTGATTATTGTACTAATTCATTACCACCGATAAAGCAGTTTAACAAAAGAAACAGTCATCGCTATTTGGACAGTTATAGCAGTTCCTTTTCTAAGCCTACTTATGTCATCCTGATTTGAGGTAGAAAACTAATTAGGGGAAATATAGCTACAACCAATTCCAACAGCGGTGGCATGTAGCTGTCAGGCCTAGATATCAATCTGAACAGAGGGTCGACCCAACTGTCTGACAGTCCCACTTTAGACTTGATCGGGGAATCAGTGGTGTGCTGAAAGTCAACACAATATCAAGTCAACGGTATTAGATGGGGTAGTGTACTATTTACACACACAACTTTCTAATCAACCTGTAGCCTTCGGTGTACTGCGACAACAGGCGATAGATTTGAATTGAATGGCCAATATCTAATCTGAAAACAAATATTGCCTAATAATAACTGGAGCCGTAATGGTTATTGTCCTTGCCTACCCAGTACCTGCGGTGTTAAATACATACAGTCGTGTTACAGCATGTGACCTATTTCCTCCCTGGATGGAGCACAGATCTATGTGCTGTTATACAGCCCCCTCTGGAGAAAATGATGCAGTCCTACAACATTATTGAAGTACTGAGGAAAACAGTGTGTGTGTGTGTGTGTGTGTGTGTGTGTGTGTGTGTGTGTGTGTGTGTGTGTGTGTGTGTGTGTGTGTGTGTGTGTGTGTGTGTGGTGTGATGGCGTGTGTGTGTGTGTGTGTGTCGTGCGCTGTGTGTCTCTTTCCCTAACATGCGCTTACCTCCTCAATCATGGTGTCCATGGCGTCAGAGAGCTCAGCTTTAGTGGATTCACTGGCCACCATGTTCCGCAGTCTTAGACAGTATTCTCTCAGCTGAAAGCCAGGGAACATTGGCATGACATACTACACAGCCATCTTTATTACCTCATGACATTGCGGAGCATGTTGGGTTAGGGTTAGTTATCTGGGTCTTCAATAAGAAAACAGACGACACCACAATAAAAGGTGGATTCTATGCTCTTTCCGTGGTGTTTCAGTAGAGTGTATATGCTTGTACTGCCTTGTCTTGGTATGAAACAGGAGGACTAGGTTTCGGTGTTGTATTTCTACACAAGACATAATTATGAATCATAATGTTGTAAAAATGTGAGTAAACCTACCTTGTGATTGAGGATGTCATTCATTCTCCGTGAGGCCTCGGAGCTGTGAGACTCTGGGAAGCATTTCTTTGGGATAACTCCGTACTTTTCTGATGATCGGGGAAAGGTAATAATAAACATAAATATATATATATACACACACACACACACCATTTAGCAGACGTTTTTATCCAAAAGCGACTTAGTCATGCGTATATACATTTTACATATGGGAGGCCCCAGCGGGAATCGAACCCACAACCCTGGCGTTCCAAGTGCCATGCTCTACCAACTGAGCCACAGAAGACCACAACGTTAAGGCTTTGCCCATTGGCTCTGGTCAAAAGTAATGCACTATATAGGGAATAGGATGCTAGCTGGGACGCAGATTTGATCTGAACCACAAAACTGACTCATTAAAACAGTGGAAGGGGAAGAACAAGCACATTACGTAAAGTGTCCCATATACCATGCAGTTATATAGAACGTCTAATTACAAAGAATTACAGTTACATAGAACGTCTAATTACAGTTACATAGAACGTCTAATTACAAAGAATTACAGTTACATAGAACGTCTAATTACAAAGAATTACAGTTACATAGAACGTCTAATTACAAAGAATTACAGTTACATAGAACGTCTAATTAAAGAATTACACAGCAACTACAACATTCGTAACGCACCTGAAACAGAATCTAGACAGTTCCAGTGTAAATGTTGCTTATTTTCTGCAGTAAAACAGCCACCGCCGAGTACTTACAGTCTAGTTACACTGTGAATCCTAAATGGCACCCTATTCCCTACATATGGCCCCTGGTCAGACGTAGTACCTGATATAGGGAATAAGGTGCCATTCAGGACTCAGCCATGGCATAATGCAAGCGTTGCAGCAACACTCCCCCGATTGGGCAATAACAGGTGTGAACTGACCAATGAGGTTGACCAGCATATCCCACTGGCCGCCGTCGTTGGTGGGATTGGAGAGCAGGAACTGGACCAGTCTGCCGTCCACAGGCTCTTTCCTCTGGGCTGTCTCCACACAGGCCTGCAGGAAGTAGTAGCACCGCTCCACCTGAAGGGAGAGGAGAAAAGGGAAATGATTGGGGGGGTCACGGTGACGTCCAATCGGTACAATATTGTCCAGTGTACAGAGCCCCACACACAAAGGGGGTTTAAGGCAGACAATGAGTCTAATAGTACTAGAAATACACACTGACAAACACACCAACACCGTTTACACCCTACCGCTGAAATGTAAACAAACACTGTGTATATTCCAGCGGCTGTTGCTAAAAGTTGCTCAAATGAATACATGTGATTTTAATAAGATGATCAAACGTGGTCTTACCTTGTCCCAGAAGAAGAGGTAGGACTGACTGAACTCAAACTCTTCAATGTTGAACTTTTTCATGAAGGGAAGGCGCATGACGTTGAGGCACGAGAAGATCCAACATCTCCCTGGAACACACAAATCAGCACAGATGACTATGGAACTGTGTATATGTGAACAACTGTTAAGACATACATGTGCTTCAATGGTTGCTTGCCAGATGGCTCCCTATCCCTTATACATAGACACATAGTTAGGCCTCTGGGTGGTTTTGTCATTACAGAAAACCATTTAAAATGATGCATCAACAACAACAAACGCAGCAATGAGAACAGTGTGTTTGGGGATGGCCGGGTTGTCAGACAGAAAGGTTGGGGAGGTAGGCTAATCAACTTTTGATACAATGTATCCATCTTCAACCATTCGAAAAAGGAAGAACGATGCTTCGCCGACCTCCTGTCTCCCCACTCCACGGTTGAGTCCCAAATGGCACCTTATTCCCTATATGGTGCACTACCCTATATAGTGGCGTCAGGCTAATGGGGATCCTAATGAATCAACCATTTTTACTAGCGCCGATAGGGCTCTGGTCAAACGTAGTGCACCATGTAGGAAATAGACTGCCACATCTTTGCTCAGGTGCCGAGGCCTATTTAGTTCATTTCAGTTTGGAAGCAGCATCTAACACTACTGTGCAGTCTTTGTACATGGCCAGGCCTCTGAAGTAGTTGTAGATGCTGGGTGTCAAATATATTGGTACCCTTTAATTCAATTTCTTCAACCCAAAAAATTTGGAAATTGAAAAACGTTGTGTTTATACGTGTATTTGTTTGATTTACAGCAGCAAAGGACTTTTTATTTTATTTATTCTAAACTGAAATTGAGATTTTTCACTTCAATTTCAAAAATGGCTTGTACTAAATAATCTGTAATTTAGGTGGCTACAGGGTAAAAAAAAAAAAAAGAGCCATTCAACCAGTTTGAAAAGAAAAAACAGAACATTCCATTTCATTGCACTCCATTGTAAAGTGCAAGGGTGCCAATATATTTGACCGTATCTGTAAGTGTACCTGAGTTTTTCTGGTTGGTGATAGGCTTGCCCTCTGTGGGGATGGAGTGCTGGAATATGTGCACGGTGTCCTGGACCGTCTGCCTGTGCAGACACACCTCCAGCGGGTCGATGCACGTGGACACGTTCTGGGCCAGCAGGTACCTGGGCTCCGCCCGCAAACGCTTTACAAAGGAGGCAATCTTCTCCTGACTCAGACCTGAGGAGGACAAGCGAGAGGTCGTAATTTAATAAGGAGACAGGGTTAGCCTGGTTACCGGTCTGTTTATGCTCTCTTACCAACTTCAGAATGGAATTCTCATGCCAGACATTGTTTGGCGTGACAAGGAGTTGGCAAGAGAGCAGAAACAGATCTGGGACCAGGCTAGGACAGGGTTTATTAGAAATGGAAACAGTCTGGATGAAACAAAGTGGTAAAGAGCTGTAATATAGGGAGGATGTTATTTGTGTTTGACCTGGCAAAGAGACAATGGGTTCCTAATTGTAGCGGGACAGGACTAATAAAGTTGTACTGTATCGAATTGTCAACAAAGTGGCAAAAGGATCTTTCAAATAATGCCTTGCCCCGCCCTCATCCACTCCACACCAGACAAGGTGGTACAAAACAGTTCGGTATTAAATTCAAATATGCCCGAGCTCACAAAAGTGTTCTCATCCTATTTTCACAGGAATTATCCATATACAGTGCCTTCAGAAAGTATTCATACCCCTTGACTATTCCACATTTTGTTGTGTTACGGTCTGATTTCAAAATGGATTAGAAGTTTTTCCTCACCCATCTACACACAATACATCATGATGACAAAGTAAAAACATGTTTTTAGAAATGTTTGCATATGTATTGAAAATGAAATAAGTACTCACACCCCTGAGTCAATACTTAGTAGAAGCACCTTTGGCAGCAATTACAGTTGAGTGTCTTTCTGGGTAAGTCTCTAAGAGCTTTCTAGACCTGGATTGTACAACATTTGCCCAGAATTGTTTTCAAAATTCTTCCAAAATGGTTGTTGATCATTGCTTGACAAGATCTGAAGATGATTGTCTTAGATTTTCAAGTAGATGTCAAAACTGTAACTCGGCCACTCAGAAACATTCAATCAGGGGCGGAAATCCCGGGGGGGACGGGGGACACACGACCCCCCCATCCTGGGAAAAATATGATTTGTCCCCCCCAATATATCACTGAAACATAACTATGTAATTTAAATAATATTAATAATACGCAATGAAAGCAATTGTGCTGATTATAGACACTTAATAGCGCGTTTTTAAGTTTCAAAAGATTGCAACCCCCCCACCCTTTGCCTCACAATGGTTTGATCCACTGCCAGTTCCTTAGCTTGCTAGGTAACAGAGAGGTCGTATCTACTGTCTGAAAGGCACTCAATGCACGTAACTGACGTGAGGTTAATCCAGTCAATTGCGCACACACACTAGCTGAATATGCAGAGCTAGCGCGCAAATATGAACTATTAAGCTAGCTAGTACCTATTCCATTCATGTGGCGTCGTCAAAGATGGAATCAGCATGCAGATGATGTAAGTTAGTGCTTCAAAGTCCCTGTGATAAGGTTAGCGATAAACTAATATCCAAACTGAACAGAACTACACTCTCTTCTACCATTGTCTTAAATATATTTAATGGTCTCGTTGCAAAAGCTAAATTGTCGCAAGTGAACTTTTATTTATTTATTTTATTTCACCTTTATTTAACCCAGGTAGCAAAGATTATAGCAAACACCACTGAAACTGAATTGGTGCTCGCTAGCTTTGCAAATTCAGCTATTGTTGGAAGCCAGCCAATATGAAACAAACTATTAAAATTACAAAAGGTTGCAGCATATGTTGTGTAAATGGTGAACTCATACAGCTGTCAACTCTTGTCATTTTAATCCGTTTCACATTTGCTAGCTACCTTTTAGATCGAAGCCCAAATAGAATGGTTGAAGACGATAGAAGCCCATCTCCTACTGTAAATAACCTACACACTGTGTGTGTAGCCAGCCAGCCAGGTAGAAAAATGGCAGAAAAATAAAAGACGGACATCAGAGTATTTTTCAATACACCAAAACGCATAGTAAGAACCCTAGTAGCCTAATATCTCAAAGACTAGTTGATAAAATGTTCATAAGAAAGAAATGAAATTCTAATGGAAATGTTTCACAATGATGTCATTAGGCAGAGCAGGCAACAGATGGCAAACAGACAGCAGAGTTGGGGACAGATATGCAGGGACAGACTGGCAGAGACAGGGAGTCTCAGGTAAGTTTGTTGAGTCTTTGTTTGGCAACGTTATGAAAGGTTCTCAATTTTTTTGACTTATAAAATAGGAACATAATTGGAAAATGCCATGGATACCCCCACTCTCAACTTAAACTGGTGACTGAACTAAGATTTGTTAAAGGCAATGGTATTGCTGTTGTGATTAGTTGTGTAGTTTTGGGTACCGGTAGTTAGGAGTACGGCAAACACCTTATTTCTTTGGTTCCTCAATATACATTTACCATATTACAATATAGGCTATGTGTTACAGCACTACTTTTGGTGTCCCCCTCAGTAATTGCTCTTGAGAAAATTTCATGTAATTGTCCCTTCCAAAGTTGATATCAGATTTTCGCCCCTGCATTCAATGTGTTTGGGCTGACCCCATTTAGTCGACTGATCAATTGTTTGGTCGATAAGCTGTTGGTCGAACGAGATTTCTTTAGTCGAGCAGTAGCAACAACAACAAAAAATCATAGTGTACCTGTCTGATTCGCACCTGTCTGAGTGTACTGAACCATTGTGGAGGCCGTGGGGATGACAAAGTCCATCACTCTAAGACATGTGCTACTGAAATTGTATATGGTAATATTACGTAAGAACAATTGTGCAACACTAATAAAAAAGTATATTATTTTATAACAAAATGTGCTTTCTCCCGCGATGGATAGGGGTCGCTGTCCTGGGTTCTGAAACATCAGTGAGCTGTTGAATTGGCTCCTTTTCCTAGACCATTTTTTGCAGTATTACTTTAGTGCCTTGTTACAAACAGGATGCATGTTCTGGAATATTTTTATTCTATGCAGGCTTCCTTCTTTTCACTCAATTAGGTTAATATTGTGGATTAACTACAATGTTAATCCATCCTCAGTTTTCTCTTATCACAGCCATTAAACTCTGTAACTGTTTTAAAGTAACCATTGGCCTCATGGTGAAATCCCTGAACGGTTTCCTTCCTCTCCGGCAACTGAATTGGGAAGGACATCTGTATCTTTGGATTGACTGGGTATATTGATATACCATCCAAAGTGTAATTACTAACTTCACCATGCTCAAAAGGGATATTCAATGTCTGTTTTTTTTACCCATCTACCAATAGGTTCCCTTCTTTGTGAGGCATTGGACAACCTCACTGGTCTTTGTGGTTGAATGTGATTGAAATTCGTTGATCGGCTGCGGGACCTTACAGTTAATTGTATGTGTGTGGTACAGAGATGAGGTAGTCATGGCAACAACAAAAAAACAAAAAACGATTATTGCACATAGAGTGCATGCACCTTATTATGCTGTTTTTTTACTCCTGAACTTATTTAGGCTTGCCATAACAAATGTGCTCCGCAAAATAAATATCAGCCTGCGCAGAGAAGCACGAGATTGAACTTCACTCAACTTTCTAGTTTTCCCCGTCAGTTGACATTATGAACATTTCCCTTTACTGTTGGAATTGTGATTGAATCAATGCAATATTAGCCACTTTCAATACAACATACAGACACAAAACAATTTATGCAAGAATTAGTATGCAAAACTAACCATGCAAGAGATTTTGTTGTAGGCAGAACACATCTGAGTAGGATTCTATTGTACTGACAGGCACGACTCAGGCCCGCTCTTTACACAGACCGGTGCGACATAACCAATCAGAGCTGCAGTAGGCCTATATGCAAATTGACCATTGCCATATATGGATATGTGCAATTCACTTTGAACTGGACTGTGTTTACAGCATGAGCTGTCATGAGAAGATGTGCTTGTTTTGAGATCAGTGAGAGCTACATGTAGCCACGTGTGCACATTTGTTCATATCCTTTGCTAGTTTGTGAGTTATTAGCCCAGTTATAGATCATTTTTAGTCAGCAATGGGGGAGTGATTGCTTCCTACAAGAGCACAAAACACGTGGCTAGAAATGCACCTTTGAAAAGTGAGTCAGGAGCTTTTTTTTTCTTAAAGGGGCAGTGTTGTATTTTGAGATATGCTTGAATAAGCTAAGGAGCCAACAGGCAGAGGGTAGCATAATTTGCCTGATTCTCTGTAATAATGGTATGGGAATAATGCTGCATTTATTTTGTAAATTAGTTTCTTGCATCAAACACCTCCTTGTCTGAAGGACAACTGGATAAACAGGTTAATGTCAAGCCCTGCATGTTTTTTCCCCAAAAGCCTCATGGAATGTAGGCCTACATTGAACACCACACATTGGCTGCCACTGTAGACTGAATGATAGCACTGCTATATTTCCATGATAAAATGTTAGGGATGCATTTTCTCCATTGTTTTTGATGGTAGGCCACTCTGGTAGGCCTACATTATGATCAAATAGCCACAGTAGCCTACTTGACCACTGTTAAAATTGTAACTTAAAGCAGGTACAGCCTCAGTGTTGACAGTAAACACGTGCAGGAAGTTGCACCACATTTTCACAATGTTCAAGTTTGCACTCAGCAGGCCTGAATTTTGCTCAGTGCCTACAAATTTATGGAACATTGATGTAGGCTAGTGACAAAATAATAATCTATTTAATCCACTTTAAATTCAGACTAACAACAAAATGTGGAAAAAGTCAAGGGGTGTGAATACTTTTTGAAGGCACTGTACTATATATGTGAAACTAGAACTCTCTGTAGTAGTGGTACACTGATAAAATAATACTGGTGTGTCATTCCATTCTGAACAGCAATTAAAAACAGAGAAGACCATTACTTAATCATGCATACTGCCTGACTCAAGCCCTATTGTTTCTGGTCCTTTAGGCTATTTTCCATGACAGAAAAGTTGAAATATACTGGCTATTCCTGGGGTGTATTCACTAGTCTACACCGTAGTAAAGCATAGCAAACAGTGTGCAACAGAAAATATTTTGGAACAAAAACTTGTGTTATTATTTTTGACAAATTGAGGTAGATCCCTCCCTGTTTCCTACAGGGATTGACAAACCCACATGCCTCAATACTCCATCTTTACCACTGAAGTTGGAGAAGTCATACCTTATTCCCTGCTGTCAGCTTGCTACAGTAAATGGATAATAGAGACCCTATTATGAAGACACCGATTTAATCAGTGTACATAACCAAGAGGGGTGTGTCGCCATACAAACGCAGGGATAGGCTGAGAGCCCATTCCAACGCAGCCTCCACAGAATGGAAAAGCTTGAATGGGAATGACTGTCAGTGTCACTTTAGTTTTGTATGGAAAGGTGCCAAATTGGTGTCTAGCGTGACTTGCAACTTTACATAGGAGTTGTTATATAGCTTTTATGACTGACTTAGCATCTTTTCTAGTCTTTGGGTGCAAGTCTTTCAGAGGTCAACAAGGTACCAAATCACACCATAAGATCAAAGTATCACTATAAACCCGTTGTCATATAGTGTCAAACATCCTTCCCAATCTGGTAGCCTAATGTTTTATGGTGCCAGGGAGGGCATATCCTGACAGCTTTGCACAAATCAAAGTATTGTGTTGGTCGTGCACTGCCTGCTTGTTGACAAACACTGCTTCCAACTGTATTAAAGGGAAGGCAGGAAGGCTTCCCTAAGAGCTTAAGGTCGCTGGTTCGAATCCCGAGCCGGCAAGGTGGAAAAGCTTCCGTTATGCCCTTGAGCAAGGCAGTTATGCCCCACCAACAACTGGTTCCCGGGCGCCGATGACGTGGACGTAAGGCAGCTCCCCGCACCTCTCTGATTCAGAGGGTTTGGGTTAAATCGCGTATAGGTTTTTCCTTTATTGACTAGCACTGGATAATGCTCACCTAAAAAGTTGGTTAGAAAGAAGGCAGCTCAACTTGCTTGCTATGTTAACTTGCTTGCTATGTTAACTGCTCAAGGGCATAACGGAAGCCTTCCTGCTAACACAGTTATCTGCCAAGCCGATAGTTGGCTAACGTTACATAGTTAAGGAACGTTAGCTAGCTAGCTAGTTACTAGTAACCATAAAACTTTTCTGGCATTGATAGCTGTGAAGACGTTGGGTGCCTGTGCTGATGTTGGTCGGCTAACGTTAGCAAGCTAGCTAACAATATCTGTCATGTCATTAGCGAAGTGAAAATACACATAAGCAAACTGGCTGGTTAGCTAAGCTATGTTACCTAACTTAGCTAACTGGCTAGCTAATGGTCTATCTGAAAAGTGATATAAAGCTAGCTAGCTAGTCGGCTAACGTTAGCTAGCTTGCTAGACACTAGCCGGCTACGCAAATTAACCTCACATGCTGGCTATACAAGTGGCAATGAATGAAATAAGAGAAAGTAACACATTACATACCAGTCTCCATGTTTACGAAGAGGGTTAGCAAGTGTTTCTAAATGTCTTTAAAAGTCACCGGCTCTTTGTTTATCTCATTCGCCGACAGTCAGTCCGATCAGAGTTCCAACAGGAAACAGGAAATATGATTATTACAATGTAACCCCGTGTCCCCCCCCCCCCCAGTGTCTGTCCTAGCTGTGTAGTTACATCATATACCAATACTCTCAATTACATTGAATGTATTATTTTGATAGGTTTATAATCCTGATTTTAAAGGAGTTATTCATTAAATGAAATTAAATTGAGTTTCAGTCAGAACTGTTTAGGATTTGATTAATATTAACAGACAATGGCAATTGAGTGGACTGGTGCGTTTTGGCACCAATAGTTTCTCTAAAATAGAAATAAACACCCTTGGGATAACAGTTTCAACCGCTTACCGATCACTGTACCTGTACACAGCCAATCTGTAAATAGGAAACCCAACTACCTCATCCCCATATTGTTACTTATCCTCTTGCTCTTTTGCACCCCAGTATCTCACATCATCTTCTGCACATCTATCACTTCCAGTGTTAATGCTAAATTGTAATTATTTCGCCTCCATGGCCTATTTATTGCCTTACCTCCCTACTCTTCTACATTTGCACACACTGTACATAGATTTTTCTATTGTGTTATTGACTGTACGTTTGTTTATGTGTAACTCTGTGTTGCTGTTTTGTCGTACTGCTTTGCTTTATCTTGGCCAGGTCGCAGTTGTAAATAAGAACTTGATCTCAACTGGCCTACCTGGTTAAATAAGGTGAAATAAAAAAATGAATAAAAAACATGCCCCTTGGCATTTAATAGTATGCCCGAGACTGGTGAGGACATGGGACCTCATATTAGAGGATCATCAGAGTCAGTACAGTTGAAGCTCTATACCAAGTTATTCAGTTGAAATGTGACAATCATTGTGGAATGTATGTATACCGTTCTTATTATTCCGTAATAACTCATTTTGTTGCTCTCATTTTACATTTTGAACTACCTTGCGGTTGGCCTGAATTGGTTCGAAATATAGCCTAGGGTGGATAGAAGCAACAAGGAGATTTACTATACGACATGGTCCATGCCATTACACAATCTTCCTTTGAAATAGAAAAAAAACGAGATTCAATGTACAGACACAATCAAAAACCTACACATTTAACACGCTCTCTTCTTGGTTTCCATGGAAATGTATTCTTTAGTAAATGTAATGCTGAACGTATTTTCTATCTAAGGAGTTAATAATTGTGCCCAACCCACAGAATTTGGGGTTCAGCCTGAGGAAGGATGTGATTTGTCTTTTGGAGTTGGAGAGAGAGAGCGATAGTGTGTGTGTGTGTGTGTGTGTGTGTGTGTGTGTGTGTGTGTGTGTGTGTGTGTGTGTGTGTGTGTGTGTGTGTGTGTGTGTGTGTGTGTGTGTGTGTGTGTGTGTGTGTGTGTGTGTGTGTGTGTGTGTGTGAACTTCCTTCCTTACTTCCAACTCGACTGAGGCAGCTGGTGGAAACCATTTCGCAATTGCGGAGAGTACACTCCCAACGAGGGAGAAAAATGTCATGAGAAAGTGAGAGAACAATTGAAAAACGAAGAAAAACTATTTGTATACGCCTGGTAAAAGCACAGTAGTTATTGCGCTGATAATGTTCGGTCCAGCTTCCTGAGGCACCAGGATATGTCTTGGGGCTGCTCTATGGAACCCGTCATGAGCTCATACAGGAGAAAGTAACTAGAAGGGGAACGCTGAAGAAAAACGTACTATTCTAAGGGAAAGAAAGACATGTCAAACTGTCTGTTTCTCTCATTGACCTGTCTATGCATTCTCCCGGGTAAGTCCAACTACTTTGTTTAGGATTCCTGACAGTTGTGGATATAACCTTGGTTTTAAAACCATAAGTAGGATGACCAACAAACACCTGAAACAGCTATCTAGGATGTCACTCAAGAAAAGGAAGGACAAGTAATCAATCAAACAATCTAATCAAAATTGATGTACCATCTGCTTTCCTACAAAAGAGGTATCATGAGAAATAACTACTCTCAATTAGTTCTCTCTCATTACTATAAATGTAGATTGCTATTAGGATAGTCATTGCTGTAGATGCTGCTCCTCTATTGTCTAGTGAATTGTTTATATCATATTTATGTGTTCACGTTTTTCAACTTTTGTTCCCTCAGGTTATGATGCAGAGGAGTGTGTGACTTCTGTCTTGGCAAAGAGAAGTTCTGTTAACGTACCAAAGGGGGGCACTCTTTCCCTATCCTGTGTTGTTCAGCATTGTGGAGATGATGGCTGGACAGGAGGATGGGGTCTGTCAACAGAGGGACAGTTCCTTCTCTTTAGTCCCACTCCAAGGCATCATCTCTCCAACGTCACGTTGACAACCAATAGAACCCGTCTGCTCATGGACATCCTCAACGTCAACCAATCAGATTATGGAATGTACCAATGCCAGATCACCTGGGTTGAGGGATACACCAGCGTTGGACATATGACGCATGTGAACATTACTAAAGGTAGATATGGTCCTTCTATTGTTAATCAATTTCATGCAAGTAATGTACAGTATATTTTTATTTTTGTCCACACTTTGTAAGATTTACCCCCTAAATAAGAAACAATCACAGAAAATGACCACTCCACATTCCGAGATGACAAGTAGACTGGTATGTGCTCTGATATCATTGATTTTGCTGTACCTTTTCTCTGTAGCCATACCACCCACATCCGTATGGAAGGGCTATTCCAGGGTGGTGGTGTATGTAAGTATCTGTTTGGTAATCACCCTGGTTTTGGTTCTGGGTCTGGCTTGCCATGTAAGGTCAAAGGTCCCATCTCAGCCCCCACCAATACCACTGCCTAACCCCCCACCACGCTCCCGAAGCGCACGCGAGGACAAGCCCCGTAAGACATCTCTTTCTTTATCGATACAATTTCATAACATCTTGCTGCAGTATGTTGACATGCACATTTCTACCACAGCACTGTACATGAACTTGATATCCATTTGTACAGTTGATCGTGTCTACTGCTTGTTTAAAGGCCAAGTCTAATGCTAATTTGTGAAGTGCCCAATTAGGTGTGCATTAATTCTGCTTTTGACTCGTATCTTTTCTTTGCAGCCACACCCAAGCCTAAACCAAAGATAGAGGTGGGTATACTTTGAATAATGGCTTCTGAATGCCCTTATCCTTAACCTTTTTCTAGAATGTTTCCTCGGGCTAACTTGAGTGTCTGTTTTCTTGCAGTTGGTCTATGCAGCTCTTTCAAAGGGCTGCCTTGAACAGCCGAATCCTAATCCTCAACGAGAAGCTGCACAGCCCACAGTCTACTCCTCTCTCCGCTTCTCCTGACCAGGGGCGGTTCGGGGGGGAGGGGGGGGGCCCTAAATGTGGAGTATGAAATAATTTTTACATACCTAATTTTTGCTATCGTTCTTTTTTTACATCCGTTATTAGACAGTGGCAACGCGGAACACTAATGATTATGAACATGGTCTTTTGCCTGCTAATGCCTGCAATGCAGTGAAGAAAACGATATGACAACAATAACGTCTAATGTAACTGGCCCCTCTAACAGTACAACTGGCCCCAGCTTGGCCTCCCCCAGTTGAAATGGTCTAGAACTGCCACTGCTCCTGACTCAGTCAGACTTTATATTGTAGAGACCTCAACCCAACTCCTATCTAGCACACACTGGTTGAATCAACGTTGTTTCCACGTCATTTCAATGAAAGTACGTGGAACCAACGTGGAATAAGGGAAAGTGAAAGGGGGATACGTAGTCAGTTGTACAACTGAATGCATTCAACTGAAATGTGTCTTCCGCATTTAACCCAGCCCCTCTGAATCAGAATAGACGTTGAACTGACGTCTGTGGCCAGTAGGTAGTGACCTCGTCAAATGGTTGGATCTCTTGGCGTAAAGGCTTAGGCGTTGGGTTGACAGTCGCTGGTCCCGGGTTTGAGTCCTGACCAAGGCTATCCCCTGAATTCACAACCATATTCACCACCGCATGATGTAACAGACTGTTTTGACCAAGTGGTCACATTTCAGAGCTCTGGATTGAATGATTTCAGATGTGTTCTGATTTTGTATGTGTCATGCAGTAACTGCTATCCACGCACTCAGCTAGATCATGATGCCATGCGAAAGTCATCTGAGAATATAATCTATGTTCAATGTTCTAAATAATGATTTATGCAACTGTCTTTTATTTGTTAACACTGTAATTATTATGTCATTTGTGGAAACTACTTTCTCTGCCATGTGTTTAAATAAACAAACTAGAGCTGATGTTCCATACCAAAATATTGCCACTGCTAAGCAAAGTAGAGCGACTTGTATTAAATGTTTCCCCCTCCAAACAATGTTCCATGTAAAGCAGACCTGGGTTCAGATACTATTAGACATATTTCAAATACTTTGAGTGTTTGCTCTAGCCTGCCTGGAGGACCAGAGGGGTGAGGTTTGCAGATTTTGGACTATTGCATTGGTCCATTAAGCCAGGGAAGCTCAATCAGGCACATATATACATTATTTAAGATGATTTCAAATAGTATTTGAACCCTAAAGCATGCCATGTCCCTTTTATAATTAATGAACAGACGAGAACATGTAGATATGCCTCTGTTCCTTCCTGTGAGGCCACTGAATTAAGCAACACAACACAAATTGACACAAAATACAACATTTTATTTTATAATAAATTCTTAATGGCACATTACATAACGAAATATACATATACATTTGTAGGCTTTTTAAATTAACATTTATTTTCATTTGACCTATTTCATTAATTTAATCTGCAATTACATTTTTACATAACATCAATAGCAAAAGATAAAATCAATAAATTATGGCCTTATTAACAGAGAGTAGGCTGAGGGGCACTTGTGGATGCCCTCTACGAACTAAAAGACTAGTTCCTATTTAACTTTCTGCCCTGCTCAACTTTCAGAGTTTTTATGTACCACATAACAGAACTCCAGTCACAAACACTCCAGCGATAAGAATGAACCTCTATACAGCTTTAGTGCATGGATATTCTCCCAAACTCAAATATGATTTGGTCACATCAATGGAGACCTTGCCATTTCGATGCGTTCCTGGGTGAAGACATTCACACATGATTAGTTTATAATCATATAGCTTTACAACATGGTCAAGTTGTATGATAATAGATTTTGGAACTACAATGCGCTAACATTGTTTTTTGTTTTTTAACATCAACTGTTTTTTTCTGTTTGCTTTTAGTTAAGATTGAAAAATGAACCATCAAAATCACAAAGCGTTCAATCACACTTCCAAAATATGTAAGATCCCTTTAAAATATTCTCTGGCCAATTATTTATTTTTGGAGAAACGTTAGTGAGAGAAAAAAACCCATTGTGAAATGACTTGAACTACTAAAAATGATTTGCATGGAGCAGTCTGTGTGTTTCTCAGCTATGCATCCTTTATAAGCATACATGTTTTCAATTAACATTGATTAACTGGGTGAAATACAACGGGATGTTTGTATAAGGACATGTGAAAAGCAGACATGGGTTCAAATACTATATTAAACCATTTCAAATCCATGATCTGTGCTTGATTAACTTGCCTGTCCCAAAACTGCAAACCAGGCTGGCTAGAGCACACACTCAAAGTATTTGAAAGATTTCATATAGTATTTGAACGCAGGTTTGGATTCATCAGACACCCACAGCTAAACATAAACCAAATAAACCAAATCCAAACTCTCTGCTCAACCTCTCACATAGTGAGAAGCACATGGAAGGTGAAATGGTTTCAGATAGATTGTAAGGCGCGACTTTGGCTAAATTAAGCTTGTGACAGAGCGCAATGGCATTTTTCTTTTCATGTGAGCAAATCCACAAATAGAGCACTTGGTTTATGAGGATCAAGTCCCTTTCTTCTGCAGCTTAAGACAAACTTGAATACTTCAAAACTGTTTGATGAGGATTGAGCCATAGAGATAAAGACTGTATCTATCAATTCCATGTCAATTCAGGAAGTTAACTAAAATTCCAATTCCAATTGTCCTCATTATATTCATATGAGATAAAAAACAAAAAAGGAACGGAAATGGAATTGACCCCAACCCTAGCATCTATCACTATTGTGGATTGATCCATTCTATTGACCTGCGTTGACTGTGCAGCCGATACATACTGTATGTGAGGCCAAGGGGTTAGATGACCAGCATTACAACAGGTGACTCAAAAAGCAGCTAAACTACTGCAGCAAGAACTCCTTGTTAGGCAATAGAGGACCTGTCCCCAAACAGACATACTGGGGCAAAGGCAAGAGAGACAGTCCCCCAGGTTAACAACAACATCCCTTTCTGAAGGATAGTACAACAACTTACACCAACCTGGACCCAGATATGGAGATCAGAACAGAAGAGGACAACAATAAACAATCTCTGTAATCTGAGAGATGAGTGCAGCGGAAAAGTGACCTATCACCACAGTTTCATAAATCAATGACGATGAATGTTGTGAGGTTAAAGGCCCAGTGCAGTCAAAAACGAGATTTCCTGTGTTTTATATATAGTTCCACACTATGAGGTTGGAATAATACTGTGAAATAGGGAAAAGGATGATAATGCCCTTTTAGTGTAGGAGCTGTTTGAAAAGACCTCCTGAAATTTCAGACTGTTCTGCTGGGACAGAGGTTTGGCCTTCCATGGTGACATCACCATACGGTAAATTGGTTAATAGACCAATAAAAAAGAGAGTTCCAAACCTCTCTGCCAATAATAGCTCATTTTCAGTTTTCCCTCCCCACAGGCCTAGCAAAATTCTTGCTTGAGAAATTGCCTTTTGCTAAGAAGCTAGTTTTGTTTCTTTTTGACAATTTTAATTGAAAACAATCACAGTAAGGTACTTAATTGTTACCCAGAAATGATTAGATATTGAGATAAACATGCCTGCATTGGACCTTTAAACCTTGCCTTGTCTAGATGTATCAGGTTAATGTTACAGATGAGTATTTTAATCAGACTAGCGGCCAATAAAGATGTGGTGTGATGTCAGCAACACATGGAACCTCTCACTGTGAGCTATTTCTGTACCAGACATGTCGAGAGAGAGATACTGAGAGGAACCTTTTTTTCACCACTTCTTAGTTGACTCACAGGACTCTTCCTCCTTTCCAGCTCAGTATCTGTCTGCGTGTGTGCTCTTAAGTCATGAAGTTCCCTTAAGTCATGAAGTTAAGTACATTTTGGGATTCCATTGTGATGCGTTGGTGATGTTGGGGATGTTTTTTTGCTCCAACAGCCAGTTTGTCCCTTTTTTGGAATATCCAGATTCCTACTCGGACTGCAATAGAAAATAACATAAATGTCCCATTACAACAATATCATCATCATCATCATCACTATTCTAATGAGAGATCAAGCTGACAGGTTAATGCAGGATCTCTAGCTAGATAGTGTACTAAAGATAAGAGATGAGGTATGCAGAGCAGACAGTGTAGTGAAGGGACTGGGATACAGAACCTAGCTCAGAGCAGACAGTGTAGTGAAGGGACTGTGATACAGAACCTAGCTCAGAGCAGACAGTGTAGTGAAGGGACTGTGATACAGAACCTAGCTCAGAGCAGACAGTGTAGTGAAGGGACTATGATACAGAACCTAGCTCAGAGCAGACAGTGTAGTGAAGGGACTGTGATACAGAACCTAGCTCAGAGCAGACAGTGTAGTGAAGGGACTGTGATACAGAACCTAGCTCAGAGCAGACAGTGTAGTGAAGGGACTGTGATACAGAACCTAGCTCAGAGCAGACAGTGTAGTGAAGGGACTGTGATACAGAACCTAGCTCAGAGCAGACAGTGTAGTGAAGGGACTGGGATACAGAACCTAGCTCAGAGCAGACAGTGTAGTGAAGGGACTGTGATACAGAACCTAGCTCAGAGCAGACAGTGTAGTGAAGGGACTGTGATACAGAACCTAGCTCAGAGCAGACAGTGTAGTGAAGGGACTGTGATACAGAACCTAGCTCAGAGCAGACAGTGTAGTGAAGGGACTGTGGTACAGAACCTAGCTCAGAGCAGACAGTGTAGTGAAGGGACTGTGATACAGAACCTAGCTCAGAGCAGACAGTGTAGTGAAGGGACTGTGGTACAGAACCTAGCTCAGAGCAGACAGTGTAGTGAAGGGACTGTGATACAGAACCTAACTCAGAGCAGACAGTGTAGTGAAGGGACTGTGATCCAGAACCTAGCTCAGAGCAGACAGTGTAGTGAAGGGACTGTGATACAGAACCTAGCTCAGAGCAGACAGTGTAGTGAAGGGACTGTGATACAGAACCTAGCTCAGAGCAGACAGTGTAGTGAAGGGACTGTGATACAGAACCTAGCTCAGAGCAGACAGTGTAGTGAAGGGACTGTGATACAGAACCTAGCTCAGAGCAGACAGTGTAGTGAAGGGACTGGGATACAGAACCTAGCTCAGAGCAGACAGTGTAGTGAAGGGACTGTGATACAGAACCTAACTCAGAGCAGACAGTGTAGTGAAGGGACTGGGATACAGAACCTAGCTCAGAGCAGACAGTGTAGTGAAGGGACTGTGATACAGAACCTAGCTCAGAGCAGACAGTGTAGTGAAGGGACTGTGATACAGAACCTAGCTCAGAGCAGACAGTGTAGTGAAGGGACTGTGATACAGAACCTAGCTCAGAGCAGACAGTGTAGTGAAGGGACTGTGATACAGAACCTAGCTCAGAGCAGACAGTGTAGTGAAGGGACTGTGATACAGAACCTAGCTCAGAGCAGACAGTGTAGTGAAGGGACTGGGATACAGAACCTAGCTCAGAGCAGACAGTGCAGTGAAGGGACTGGGATACAGAACCTAGCTCAGAGCAGACAGTGTAGTGAAGGGACTGTGATACAGAACCTAGCTCAGAGCAGACAGTGTAGTGAAGGGACTGTGATACAGAACCTAGCTCAGAGCAGACAGTGTAGTGAAGGGACTGTGATACAGAACCTAGCTCAGAGCAGACAGTGTAGTGAAGGGACTGGGATACAGAACCTAGCTCAGAGCAGACAGTGCAGTGAAGGGACTGTGATACAGAACCTAGCTCAGAGCAGACAGTGTAGTGAAGGGACTGTGATAAAGTTTTGCTACTGTCCCTGATGCTGTATCATATCCTAATGACTCTGGAGGAGAACAGTGGGTCACTTCAAGACTGCATTAACTGAGCAGTGTGTTTGTCACACATGTGGCACGATAGAGTAGAGTACAGTACAGTGTATAGTAAAGTATATAGTATATTTTAAACTGGGTGGTTGGAGCCCTGAATGCTGATTGGCTGACAGCCGTCGTATATCAGACTGTATACCACAGGTATGACCAAACATTTATTTTTACTGCTTTAATTACGTTGGTAAACAGTTTCTAAAAGCAATAAGGCACCTCGGGGGTTGGTAGTATATATACCACAGCTAAGGGCTGTATCCAGGCACTCAGCGTTGCGTTTAGCCGTGGTATATTGACCATATACCACACCCCCCCGTGCCTTATTGCTTAAGTATAGTACAGTGCAGTATAATATAATACAGTACAGTATAGTATATTACAGTATAGTACAGTACAGTATAGTACAGTACAGTATATTACAGTATAGTACAGTATAGTATAGTAAAGAACAGTATAGTACAGTACAGTATATTACAGTATAGTACAGTATAGTATAGTACAGAACAGTATAGTACAGTACAGTATATTACAGTATAGTACAGTACAGTATAGTATAGTACAGTGAGACATCACTTACGGTTGTGGAGTGGCTCATCTTGTCAAAGCGGAACTTCAAGTTTGACCTCGGAGACATCTTACTCTTCACATCTGGAGGGAGAACAAGATAAAGCCTCCGTTAACAGAGGAATACATAGTCTATTATTAAGTTTCAATCACACATTGAGGATGAGGAAACATACTCGCAAACAATCACGCAAGTAACGTGTGCTTCCTGATAGTAAAGAATGTGAACAAACCCACTACTGCCCTCTACAGTGTAACATATGGATACAGAGGGCATAGAGACCTACAGTATATATATAACAGAGATGGTTCAAAACCATACTCATGTGTTGAGCAAGCCTGATGACTTGCAGAATGCCTAGACTTTAGCCCAGAGGGCTAACACGGTCTTGTGGTGCGCAGGAGACCCAGGTTTGGATCCCGGTCAGTCACACCTAGGTGTTGTGTCGTGTATCAGTGTTACCTGTGGGACTGCGACACATGATGAGGGGGGTGGCCGAGCCTTGGCTCTCCACGCTGAGGGAAGGGAAGGGGCTGAACACGGACGACGAGGCTATGGATGGGTGGATTCCCTGGGAGAGGAAGAGGAGGAGGAGGATGACGATGAGGAAAAAGAGGAAGAGGAAGGAAAAGAGGGAGATGAGGATGAGCTGTCAGGGTGAGGGTAGTCATCTATTTGTATCCTTCTACTGTCACACACACTACAGAATAGGGCTACTAACTCAAGGCCGACAGACTTTAGCTGGAATTACTACAGATGGTCGGTTTTCAGCACTGTGCTGCTCTTGTGCTCTCCAAAACTGCTCCAGAGGGACACACAAACTCCAGCCTTAGGTTAACAGAGTTCTGTTCAACAGCAAAACTGTAAACTGAGCTGCGAACTCTGGAACAACAGTTTTGTGTGTGTAAACACTGATCTGTTTGTGTAACGTGTGTATGATACAATAACGATGTGACATTCTCATCCTTTGCCAAGCGTGCGTGATTGACAGCCAACACACTATGATCCAGAGAGAGTGACAGAAACCATAATTGACTTAATCACCAGCTGTCATGATGTTGCATCCCCTCTATTTCTTCTCTCAATGCTGCCAGATCCTCTCACATCATTCCAACTGTGCAATTTGTTGATGCCTTCATGCAGTTAATGATAAAACAAACACGGTCCATATACGATTCATCATTTTGGATCCCACCACTTCTGAGCACCGCAGGCCTATGATCTGCCCAATTATGTGCCAGAAGCACCATGCCAGTCCTGATCTAAATGCTATGGCTCAACCAAGCCCACCTCAACACACCCCACTCCCCTACCCCTCTGCTCTGCTCTACAGCCACCTCTCACCCTGTCTCCCAGCCCACTGCCTCATTGCCCCCCTGCCTCCCTACTCCCTATCCCCCAACCCTCAGTCCATCCTCCATACGCCCTCAGCACAATGCCTCAAGGGCCTCCCCCTCCCCAGCCCCCTGTCTCTCCAGTGGCGTGGCTCGGGCCCTCACAGTGTCAAGCTCCTCCAGGGCCTCTCCCTCTCCGGTGGTGCTGCTGAAGCTGCTGGTGCTGGAGGAGGAGCGGGAGATGTTGGGTCTGCTGCTGTTGCAGTCCTTCAACTTGAGGAACGGCCTGGTGACAGGAGGTAGAGGAACAGCATTAGAGGAGAGGAGAGGGGATGGGAGGAGACGAGACGAGAGGAAAAGATAGGAGAGGGGAGGAGAGGAGAGGGGATGGGAGGAAAGGAGACGAGAGGAAAAGAGAGGGGAGGAGAGGGGATGGGATGGGAGGAGAGGTTTACAAAGCATATGCACACCTCATGCACACCTTGTGTGTTCATGTTCAGTGTTTTGTTTGTGGTTCATCTCACCTCTCCTTGTTGGGGCAGATCTCTGGCGAGCTGGGGTTGGACGACGTCTCTGATCTCCCTTCCTGTCCGAGCGGGCAGATGTCTGGGGTCTTTTGGTCACTGCAACAACATACAGACCAAGTTAGCAGATATGACAGATACACAATGACATAACAAAAGCTTCAGTATTAGTGATGGTAAATACACAAACCAAAAGTTGACCTGAATGCAAAGCCTGGTCCCAGATCTGTTTGTGATGTCTTGCCAACTCCTATGGTCATTAACAAAACAGCCCAAACAGATCTGGGACCAGGCTATGGAAAGCCTGCTGACCTGCGTGCGTGTCTGTCCGAGGGGCTCTCTGTGCTGGAGTGGAGGCGCGGGAAGAGGCCTGAACGACGCTTCACCGGACTCTTTAGGGGAGACTTGGCTGACAGCATTGGCGGCTGGAGAGAGAGACACAGCACTAACAAGCAGGCAATATACAGCTTTAAGAGGCTGATAGAGCTCAATTAAGGCAGATTTGGGCTACATTGTGATGGACCACTACCCTTCACATATAAAACAGTTGAAAATACATCAGTACACCGATAATATGATTATGTTACATGGATGGGACTGTTTGCAAAAGTACATGTTGATGTCATGACTCATTGGAGCAAATGTTTGCAAAACGTGCAATTTACCACGAGTTGTGTGTATGTCTAGTTTTATTTGTTTGTAAATATGACTTTATGACCTCAAGCACTCCTCCCCCTCCACCCTCTCCCCCCCTGCTCACCGAGAAGGTACTCTTTGTGCACTCGGTGCTCTGCGGCAGCCCCCCTCCACTCAAGCTGGCCGGGACCCCCCCTCCCACCCCTGGACTCCGGTGACGGTGGGACCCCACCATGGTCTCCATGGAGTGACTCCGGACGCGCATCGCACGCTAGGGGACAGGGACAGAGATGGGGACAGAGACGGGGACAGAGGAGGGAGCGGTGACGGAGTGAGAGAGAAAAGAGGACAGAGGAAGAGAAGGGAAATGAGTACAGTCATTATCTCAGCACACAGTTGAGACAAGCACAGTACCCCTGGATGGAGAACATGTTCTGGGGTAAAGGAGCCTTGCTTAAGGGCCCAACCCAAGGGGGAATATCATTAGGATGTGAACCCAGCAGCCCTCCAATTGCCAGATCAATTCACCCCATTTTTTCCAGCGCCTGGCCCGGGATTCGAACTGGTCCAAATACCTACTGCAACTAAACTCAATCTGTGTACTCATCAATTTCCAAAGCTCTTTGACTGTGGGGTGTATTAAACTCTCATGGACAGACGACGGAAACATCGAGCAAATGACCAAATTACGCAAGATTAGGTGAGTATTATAGATTCTTTTTAAGTATTCTATTGATAATGTGGTTGGGTAAAATGAATGTATCTGATATTGATCAAACCAGATTTATGTTAATGGGAAGATCAAACCTGCTATTACAATATACTGTCAGCAGAGAGTGCACTTCTCCTACACAGAGGAATAAGGAGCGCAATGCAGTGCATGGATAGTGAGAGATATGACTGTAAAGTTCCCAGTGTTGGGGAGTAATGAACTACATGTAGTTCAACTAGTAATTAAACTACATTTAGCAGCAGCTTGATGGTAGTTGAATTAAATTAGAATCTAGGCAGTGTTTCAGTAGTGTTTCACTAGTGGAACTACACGCTACTTTCCTTTCTAAAATAACATAAAATATGGATAAACAAGAATGTCCTTTCTTTTTTGGCATCAGACCTGCCTAATTCACAGTTGAAACATGTTTGGCAGGCTAAATTACACATTGTGTTCGCATCTTGACTACAGAATCATCCCGTTTTTTTTTTTGCAATTTGTAGTCTACGACATTTCAGATTTAGCTACGATAATGTATCACAAAGTAGTTTGGGTGTAGTGAACTACTTTTTCAAAGTAGCTTTCGTTAAGCAAACTACATCGGTCTTAAAGGTAGCTTTAGTGTACCTTAACTTCTTCCAGTGTGAAATAATTGGTAGCTTGATAAAATATATTTTCAAAGTAGCTTCCCCAACGCTGAATATGACTGATAATGATGTTCTGTGAACTAGGCTACTATTTGAGTTCACTGAAATTGTGAAGGAAATCATCACAAGCCTTATGATAACGTGCCATCACTAGTAGGTCAGACTAAGGGAAATAGGGGCACTGGGTTTCAATGTTAGTCTCCAGGGCATAAAACACAACAAACAAAACCACCGGAACATTCTTTATTGAGTGTTTCAATGTTTGGAGATGATTTCAATATGTGATATGCTTTGTTCTGATTCTCAGTCAGTATGATACAGTATCTGCGACGACAGGTAATAGACAATGACTGCTGTTGTAGAGATGAGCACAGCCTCCCCAGTGGTTGAATGAGTGGCATGCAACACACACCTCCACACTGCCTGTGAACACAGTGAGACACCATATGGTCAGACAGGGGGGATAGGGGAGGGAGGGAGAGCGACGGGTAAGGTGGTACGATGATTAACATCCCGTAATCTCAACCAACAGCAGCGTGGCGGGAGACAGAGAGGGAGAGAGGGAGAGAAATAGAGAGGGGGTCCGTGTGTGTGCGTGTGAGTGAGAGAGAGAGAGAGAGAGATACAGAGAGAGAGGGAGAGAGAGACAGAGAGAGAGAGGTAGACAGAGAGAGAGGGAGACAGCGAGAGAGAGGTCGACAGAGAGAGGGAGAGAGAGACAGAGAGAGAGAGAGACAGAGAGAGAGGGAGACAGAGAGAGAGAGGTCGACAGAGAGAGAGGGAGAGAGAGACAGAGAGAGAGAGAGACAGAGAGAGAGGGAGACAGAGAGAGAGAGGTCGACAGAGAGAGAGGGAGAGAGAGACAGAGAGAGAGAGAGAGACAGAGAGAGAGAGAGACAGAGAGAGAGGGAGACAGAGAGAGAGAGAGGGAGAAAAATAGAGAGGGGGTCCGTGTGTGTGCGTGTGAGTGAGAGAGAGAGAGAGAGACAGAGAGAGAGGGAGAGAGAGACAGAGAGAGAGAGAGACAGAGAGAGAGGGAGACAGAGAGAGAGAGGTCGACAGAGAGAGAGCGAGCGAGAGAGAGAGAAAGAGAGGGCGAGAGAGACAACTTCAGTAGACAACTAGATAGGTGAAAGAGAGGGTGCGGGACAGGTTCAGACAGGTTCAGACAGGTTCAGACATGGTGTCAGATGACGAGGTAAAGAACTGTGTTAAAGAGTCACCTTGAAGGACTCCAGCAGTCCCCCATGGCCCCCGTTCTCCAGCTTGTCCTCCTCCCCAGCCTGGCCAAGCCCCAGAGTAGTCTGGGTCTGTCTGTGGAGCTCATCGTGAAGGTTATCCAGCAAAGCAGCTCGCGTCCGCCCCTGGAACACACACACACCCACAGACACATGTACACACACACGCATAGAGACACACAGACACACACAGACGCACAGATGCAAGCAAACACACACACGAAACAACACCACCAGGTATCATTTAAGAAGCAGTGGTAGAGGTGATTGAGATAGATGAAAGAGATTGAACAACACCACCAGGTATCATTTAAGAAGCAGTGGTAGAGGTGATTGAGATAGATGAAAGAGATTGAACAACACCACCAGGTATCATTTAAGAAGCAGTGGTAGAGGTGATTGAGATAGATGAAAGAGATTGAACAACACCACCAGGTATCATTTAAGAAGCAGTGGTAGAGGTGATTGAGATAGATGAAAGAGATTGAACAACACATCCAGGGTGTCTTGAGTCATCTGCCCCTCTCACCTCTAGCTTGGCAAACTTGTCAGACTTGTAGCAGGCGTTCTCTGCATTGATCAGCTTTGTCAGCAGGAAGTCGCGGAACTCAGGACCCTGGGGAGAGAGGAGAAGGGGAGGGGGAGGGGGATGGAGGGGGAGAGGTGACTTTCATCAGCACCATACTCATCATCATTTGGTCGTCTGGAGTCGACGGGACGAAAAGGACTGATACAGCGCCTTCAGAATGTATTCACAAAATGTTCCATATTTTGTTGTGTTACAGTCTGAATTTAAAATGGATTAAATTGAGATTTTTTATCACTGGTCTATACACAAAACACCCCATCATGTCAAAGTGGATTTATGTTTTTAGATAAAAAGTATTTCTAAATGAAAAGCTCAAATGTCTTGAGTCGATAAATATTCATAGTCTTTGTTATGACAAGCCTAAATAAGTTCAGTTGTAAAAATGTGCTTAACAAGTCACATAATAAGTTGCATGGACTCACTCTGTGTGCAATAATAGTGTTAAACATGATTGTTGAACGACTACCTCATCTCTGTACCCCACACATACAATTATCTGTAAGGTCCCTCAGTCGAGCAGTCAATTTCAAAACACAGATTCAACCACAAAGACCAGGGAGGTTTTCCAATTAATATTTTGGAAAATATTTTTTCCAAAACTTGCATCTTGTATGCAACAAGGCACTAAAGTAATACTGCAAAAAATGAGGCAAAGCAATTCACTTTTTGTCCTCAATACAAACTTTTATGTTTGGGACGTATCCAACACAACACATCATTGTGTACCACTCTTCATATTTTCAAGCATGGTGGTGGTGGCTGCATCATGTTATGGGTATGCTTTTTTAGGATAAAAAGGAATGGAATAGAGTGAAGCACAGGCAAAATCCTAGAGGAAAACCTGGTTCAGTCTGCTTTCCAACAGACACTGGGAAACCAATTCACCTTTCAGCAGGACAATAACCTAAAACACAAGGCTAAATATACACTGGAGTTGCTTACCAAGATGACATTGAATGTTCCTGAGTGGCCTAGTTACAGTTTTGACTTAAAATCTACAGCAAGACTTGAAAATGGCTGTCTAGCAATGATCAACAACCAAGTTAACAGAGCTTGAAGAATGTTAAAAAGAATAATGTGCAAATATTGTACAATCCAGATGTGCAAAGCTCTTATAGACTTACACAGAAAGACTCACAGCTGTAATCACTGCCAAATGTGATTCTAACATGTATTGACTCATGGGTGTGAATAGCTATGTAAATGAGATATTTCTGTACTTCATTTTCAATACATTTGCAAAAATGTCTAAAAACATGTTTTCACTTTGTAATGGGGTATTGTGTGTAGATAGATGGGTGTGAAAAAATATAATTTTATCCATTTTGAATTCAGGCTATTACACAACAATATGTGAAATAAGTCAAGGAGTATGAATACTTTCAGAATAAACTGTATATGATGGCAGGTTTCTCATCAAATTTTCACTGTAAATAACAATGGGAAACTTTAACTCCATCTCTCTCTCTGTGTGTGTCTTTATCCCTTTCCTTCAATCTCTCTCTCTCTCTGTATCTTTATCCCTCTCCTTCAATCTCTCTCTCTCTCTGTATCTTTATCCCTCTCCTTCAATCTCTCTCTCTGTATCTTTATCCCTCTCCTTCAATCTCTCTCTCTCTGTATCTTTATCCCTCTCCTTCAATCTCTCTCTCTCTCTGTATCTTTATCCCTCTCCTTCAATCTCTCTCTCTGTATCTTTATCCCTCTCCTTCAATCTCTCTCTCTGTATCTTTATCCCTCTCCTTCAATCCCTCTCTCTTTATCCCTCTCCTTCAATCTCTCTCTCTCTGTATCTTTATCCCTCTCCTTCAATCTCTCTCTCTCTGTATCTTTATCCCTCTCCTTCAATCTCTCTCTCTCTCTCTCTGTATCTCTATCCCTCTCCTTCAATCTCTCTCTCTGTATCTTTATCCCTCTCCTTCAATCTCTCTCTCTCTGTATCTTTATCCCTCTCCTTCAATCTCTCTCTCTCTCTCTCTGTATCTTTATCCCTCTCCTTCAATCTCTCTCTCTATCCCTCTCCTTCAATATCTCGCTGTATCTTTTTCTGTCATTTGCCCTCTTGCTTACCTTCTTGAAGACTGCTGGATTGGGGAGAGGTGGGCCAAACGGAGGTACATCCTCCCTCGCTGTAACAGACACCTGCCGGCACAAAGCAATTCATGTCACACATTTACTGTATAGAGAGTCTGGCTGAGGTAACTGCTACAGTGTAGCTTCCGTCCCTCTCCCTGTCCCAACCTGGGCTTGAACCAGAGACCCTCTGAACACATCGACAACAGTCACCCTCGACGCATCGTCACCTATCGCTCCACAAAAGCCGCGGCGCTTGCGGAGCAAGGCGAACAACTACTTCAAGGTCTCAATGCGAGTGACGTCACCGATTGAAACGCTACTAGCTCACACCGCTAACTAGCTAGTCATTTCACACCGGTTACATAATATCCATGCCTTAAAGGCCCACTCCGGAATAAATAAAAAATACAATTTTGCAAATATCACATAGTGAGCCTGTAAGGCTCATAGTAGGATATAGTACTGACCTTGTATGTAGTGTGTTCAGTACCAGGGTTCTCCACCTGCACCAGCACGTACGCATGGAGGAAGTTGGAGGCGATCATGTCAGGCACAAAGGGGGTGGCGTCTTCCTGGAAGACCGCCGCCACGATGTCATTTCCTATGTGCCTCTTCCTCTGGAGCTGAGGGACAAGAGCACAGTGTTCTGTAAACAACTTAGGACTGTTTGACTGTATGTTCTACAGTATAATTAGTCACAAGTATTAGAGAAAGGTGTGAGGTGAGAGGGAAGAGGAAACAGAGGGTGTTCATGAGTGACACGCACACACAAAACACCTACTGTAATCACTGTTATTATGCTGTATGTTGTGTAGCGTGTTCAGTACCTGTTGTACATCTCCCTCAGTGAAGGGTAGTTTAGTGGAGACGTGGAACATCATCTCTCTCTGTCTGAAGACGGTGTAGACGGACTCAGAGCCTGTCTGACCGTGAGATACATCCAGACCACCACGGAACCTAGGAGCACAGTGACAACACAATATGATTAGCAATTCCATGACGTTCAATTATTGGGTAGGGCCACGTGACAGGGAAAACTCCTGGCCCTACTCATGATGAATGGTAGCAGGGTAGCAGTATATATCCCTCCCTCCCTCCATTCTCCCTCTCTCTCTGCATGAACTCTCTCTCTTGCTCTCTCTCTCTCTGTGTAGTACCTACATGACTTAGATAAATAAAGGTTAAATAAAAATAAAACTCTCTCTCTCTCTGTCCCTCTCAGTATTGGAGTAGTAGTAGAGTTGTCTCTGTGTCTCTCTCTCTCTTTCCCTCTCTCCGCCTCTCTCTCTCTACCTCCTTCTCAGAAGTAGAGCAGAAATAGTAGAGTTGTATCTACAGTACCAGTTAAACGTTTGGACACACCTACTCATTCATTGGTTTTTCTTTATTTTTACAATTTTCTACATTGTAGAATGATAGTGAAGACATCAAAACTATGAAATAACACATATGGAATCATGTAGTAACCAAAAAAGTGTTAAACAAATCAGTGAGATTCTTCAATGTAGCCACCCTTTGCCTTGATGACAGCTTTGCACACTCTTTGTGTGCAAAGAGTGTGCAATTTTCTCAACCAGCTTCACCTGGAAAGCTTTTCCAACAGTCTTGAAGGAGTTCCCACATAATGCTGAGCACTTGTTGGCTGCTCTTCCTTCACTCTGCGGTCCAACTCATCCCAAACCATCTTATTTGGGTTGAGGTTGGGTGATTGTGGAGGCCAGGCCATCTGATGCAGCACTCCATCACTCTCTTTCTAGGTCATCTAGCCCTTACACAGCCTGGAGGTGTGTTGGGTCATTGTCCTGTTGAAAAACGTCATCCCAAACCAGATGGGATGGCGTATTGCTGCAGAATGCTGTGGTAGCCATGCTGGTTAAGTGTGCCTTGAATTTTAAATAAATCACTGACAGACTCACCAGCAAAGCACCCCCACACCATCACACCTCCTCCTCCTTGCATCATGGTGGGAACCACACATTTGGAGATCATCCGTTCACCTACTCTGCGTCTCAGAAAGACACGGCGGTTGAAACCAAAAATCTCAAATTTGGACTTGTCAGACCAAAGGAAAGATTTCCACCGGTCTAATGTCCATTGCTCGTGTTTCTTCTTTAGTTTTGCTGTCTTCACTTTTATTCCACAATGCAGAAAATAGTCAAAAATAAAAGCCCTGGAATGAGTAGGTGTGTTCACATTTTTTACTGCTACTGTATGTCTCTCACCCCTTAAAGTCATTCAACTCTATGTTGTCTCCCAGAACACTGAGGAACTCTCGGAAGGCTGGCGTCTCCTCGTTGTTCCCAAACAACTCCTCCTCTGACGTCTAGGATGGAGTGATGAGAGGAGAGTGGGATGAGGGGAGAAGATTAAATGGGAGAGTTTTTTACGTATGGGGTTCTATGCACAATGCAGGTTACAGGGCGAAAATAAATAGCATGGGATTGATAAGGAATAAACTGAAACACCATTTGGCAATAAAAACCTGCATTTCACACTCACCTGACCAAACTTCTGGTAGATGACACCAAACTTAAAGGTATTGTTCACTTCATGTTCGTCATAACCTACTATCAACTGAGAGCCCTGAAACCAAAAACAACAAAAATGATAAGGATGTGCACGTACATATAATATCCAGTTATGTGATAAAATCCCTCCATGACTCGGGCAGACATTTACACTACATATACAAAAGTATGTCGACACCCCTTCAAATTTGTGTATTTGGCTATTTCAGCCACACCCGTTGCTGACAGGTGTATAAAATCGAGCACACAGCCATACAATCTCCATCGACAAACATTGGTTGTACAATGGCCTTACTGAAGAGCTCAGTGACTTTCACCGTCAAAGGATGCCACCTTTCCAACAAGTCAGTTCGTCAAATTTCTTCCCTGCTAGAGCTGCCCCAGTCAACTGTAAGTGCTGTTATTGTGAAGTGGAAAAGTCTAGGAGCAACAACGGCTCATCCGTGAAGTGGTAGGCCACACAAGCTCATAGAATGGGACTGCTGAGTGCTGAAGCTGTAGAGCGTAAAAATGATCGGTCCTCGGTTGCAACACTCACTACCAAGCTGCCTCTGGAAGCAACCTCAGCAAAATAACTGTTCGAAAGGGAGCTTCATGAAATGGGTTTCCATGGCCAAACAGCCACACACAAGCCTAAGACCACCGTGAGCAAAGCCAAGCGTCAACTGGCGTGGTGTAAAGCTCGACACCCTTGGACTCTGGAGCAGTGGAAACATGTTCTCTTGAGTGATGAATCACACTTTACCATCTGGCAGTCCGATGGACAACTCTGAGTTTGGCCGGATGCCAGATGAAAGCTACCTGCCTAGTGCATAGTGCCAACTGTAAAGTTTGGTGGAGGAGGAATAATGGTCTGGGGCAAATTTTTCATGGTTCAGGCTCCTCAATTCCAATGAAGGGAAATATTAAGGTTACAGCATACAATGACATTTTAGATGATTCTGTGCTTCCAACTTTGTGGCAACAGTTCGGCAAAGGCCCTTTCCTGTTCAGCATGACAATGCCCGCGTGCACAAAGCGAGGTCCGTACAGAAATTATCAACCCCATCGAACACCTTTGGAATGAATTGGAATGCCAGGCATATTCGCCAAACATCAGTGCCCGACCTCACTAATACTCTTGTGGCTGAATGGAACCAAGTCCCCGCAGCAATGTTCCAACATCTAGTGGAAAGCCTTCTCAGAAGAGTGGATGTTGTTATAGCAGCAAAGGGGGGGGGGGGGGGGGGGGACCAACAGCACATTAATGCCCATGATTTTGTAATGAGATGTTCGACGAGCAGGTGTCCACATACTTTTGGTCATGTAGTGTATGCCTATCATGTCTGGGGAGGTCAGGGTTGTATTCAATAGGCACCAAACAGAAGAAAAAAACGACTAAAACAGGGCGGGACTACTTGGACTTGTCCAATAAGAAATGCTCATTTCCATTTTACAGCTGTAATAGTTTTCCGTTGCATGCTCTAATGAACATGACCCAGGACCACTGTGGGTTGATTGTGGCCATTTTGAAAGGCAGTCAGCTGAGACCGGTGGGGGATGGGAGTGGAGGAGAGGAGAGGGGGAGCAGTCTGAGCAGACTGTCATAATAACAGATGAGTTCTACAGGACCCGGAGCAGAGGCACAACAAGCAGCTCCATCATCCAAATGACCTCTGAAGTGATGAACAGCTCCTGGATCAGATCTGTCTTTAGCACTGCCAACACCACATCAGTAAGAGAGAACAGAGGGGTCAGGCTGTATAGTGAACCAGGTGGAAGTTGGAGTATTTTCATTAAGCAGCAAATGGAAGAAAAGGGACTGAAAAAGCGAGACTACCTGGACTTATCCAATAAGAACCACTTGTGTTCCATTGCAAAACGTTTTGAAAACGCTGCATGCCCCAAAGAAATAGAACTGCTAGGAAATGATTTCTATAACATGACCCAATGAACACGACCCTGGTTCTATGGCTACTGTAGTAGAGGTGGAAGCGCCTGGCTGAAAGGAAACTGTGGAGCAGACTCACTCTGGGGTACAGGACCGGGTTGAACTTCAGGCCAGTCACATCGTCGCAGAGAAGCTGAAACACAGACAAACAGATAGATACAGATTCATTTGAAACCACAGTGACGGAAACAAATCGATTTTAGGTTAAAGGGGCAATCTGGGATTGGTACATACCTTTTTGGACTGTTCAATTAAAACTAATATATATATAATGTATAAATGAATCATGAGCTTACTTCAACTGTCTTGACGCATCAGAACCTAAAAGCTTGTTTTACTTAATTTTGTTTGGAAACAATGTAATTGTAAACAAACACTGCATAGTTTCAACACATGGTTAAAACTATGATTTTGATCCCATTACATTTCTTCAGCCCCATCCCTTAGCTGTTAACCCACACTGTTGATGCTTGAAACCCAGATCGCCACTTTACATTGAGTGCATGTTGCGTTGGTGGTGCTTAGGTCAGCCCTCCTTACCTTGGCTATCTGGGGTACACTGGGAAGCTGGTTGAGGCCTGCCAGAGAGATCCTGTCATGGTGTGTCTTTGTCCTCGACCTGGGTGATGATTAGACAAAACCAGTATCAATAAACACATTATAAAGAAGGTAGGCTTTGTGCACATCGCAAATGCATAATTCCTATTTCTACAGTGAAGGTTCTGGCTAGTGTAAAATAATGTTTATTTGTAAATCCATGTTCACAAGATACTGTAGGATTAGTGTGACAATAACTATGGGTCCAGACCATGGCCCTACTGTATGTTATTATATGAGTAAAGCTATGATGGAGGAACTCCTGGCCCTACTGTAGTTACCTGAGACTGATGGATGAACTCCTGGCCCTACTGTAGTTACCTGAACATGATGGATGAACTCCTGGCACTACTGTAGTTACCTGAACATGATGGATGAACTCCTGGTCCTACTGTAGTTACCTGAACATGATGGAGGAACTCCTGGCCCTACTGTAGTTACCTGAACATGATGGAGGAACTCCTGGTCCTACTGTAGTTACCTGAACATGAAGGATGAACTCCTGGCCCTACTGTAGTTACCTGAACATGATGGAGGAACTCCTGGCCCTACTGTAGTTACCTGAACATGATGGATGAACTCCTGGCACTACTGTAGTTACCTGAACATGATGGAGGAACTCCTGGTCCTACTGCAGTTACCTGAACATGACGGATGAACTCCTGGCCCTACTGTAGTTACCTTAGCATGATGGAGGAACTCCTGGCCCTACTGTAGTTACCTGAACATGATGGAGGAACTCCTGGCCCTACTGTAGTTACCTGAACATGATGGATGAACTCCTGGCCCTACTGTAGTTACCTGAGCATGATGGATGAACTCCTGGCCCTACTGTAGTTACCTGAACATGATGGATGAACTCCTGGTCCTACTGTAGTTACCTGAACATGACGGATGAACTCCTGGCCCTACTGTAGTTACCTGAACATGATGGAGGAACTCCTGGCCCTACTGTAGTTACCTGAACATGAAGGATGAACTCCTGGCCCTACTGTAGTTACCTGAACATGATGGATGAACTCCTGGCCCCACTGTAGTTACCTGAGCATGATGGATGAACTCCTGGCCCCACTGTAGTTACCTGAGCATGATGCGGAGGAACTCCTGGCCCTCTGCCTCCTCGTGCTTCAGTGACATAATGAGGTTCCCCAGACTGCTGCCTGTGCAGTAGTAGTTCATATGCTCCTGAAGAGAGAGAGAGAGAGGCAGAGTGATAGAAAGATGGGGAGGGAGGGAAGGAGGGAGGGTAAGAGAGTCAGGCAGACAGCGAATCACTACACAGAATGATGAGACAGTTTAAAGAAGTTACACACCTTCAAATAAGGTTTTACACTCAATATTTCACAGATCTCCGCATAATTTAAGTCAATTACACGTTCATTTTCCAAACGACTGATTCTTAATTTGTGTGAGTCCTGAACTCTTGAATATGAATATGTATTTGAAACATGCTTAGTCATAACCCCAGAGCAGAATTAAGCCTGAAATAGGAAAAACACTGAATGGAGAAAGACTTAAAGAGGGAAACACACCCTTGCAGAGAACACACACACATGTACACACATCAACATAACACACACACAACACACACATGCAGGCGCAGACCCCACTTCCTCCCCCACTCACACACCCACATTATTACTACAAGTCAAATAGGCCTTGACTCACCCTGCCCAGGAAGTGTTTGCGGTAGGCCCTGGCCGAGCTGTTACACTCCAGCCTGAAGCCGAACCCTCCTGCAGGGCTCATGCCCCCGCCGTCATCCTCCTCACAGAAGCTGCTCTCCGAAGAGGTGGGGGTGCCTACAGGCGCCTCGGCATCCTCAATCCAGTAACCCCCAAACTGGGGCAGGATCACCTGCGGGTATGGGCTACCCTTCTCCAGAATCTAAGCCACACAGCCAAGGGACAAGGGGTTTATGTACCAAAATATCACCATCCACAAGAATAGCGCCATAGAAATAAATATTTGTTATTTTACCCCCCTTTTTCTCCCCAATTTTGTCATATCCAATTACGATCTTGTCTCATCGCTGGATCTCCCCAAAGGGCTCGGGAGATGCGAAGGTCGAGTCATGCGTCCTCTGAAACATGACCCGCCAAACCGCGCTCCTTAACACCCGCCCGCTTAACCCGGAAGCCAGCTGCACCAATGTGTCGGAGGAAACACCGTTCAAGTGACGACCAAAGTCATGCTTGTTTGTGTATAGTGTTTTGATCCAGCTGATATGATGGTATCAGAGCGCTGACTCACGTCCTCTATCCGCGGGTATGGGATGTAGTCATCCTGTCAGACAGAGAGAGGAGAGACACACACAGATCATTAACCTTACGGCTGGAATAACTAGAGCCCTGTTCAAATACTTCAGAGAACGCCTATTTCCTTCCTCCCTTCCATAAAGAAATCCCTGATCTGACAAGGCTGGGTAGGTGAATGCTATGTAATAGAACTATTGCTCACACCTATCAATTTGTGTAAGATCAGTGATTGCTTCAAGGAAGGGGAAAAGGCAGGTTGTGTTTGTAAAGAACTCAAACAGGGCCTTGAACTACATTACAATGAGGTCAACTGAGGCAGTCCGTCACTATAGCAAGCTTGAACACAGAAACTCAGGGTGAACATAGATACACTGACTTATTCCACAGAAGCAACTGATGGTCCAATGAGTGATGCAAAACAACAAAACAAATTAACAAACAGACAAACATTGATGGAGGAGTCTCCACCTTCCGACAATCTCAGGGATACGAGATAGTCTCAGGATTGACTCTGTGAGCCCCTGGGTTCATCATTAAGTCACTGGGGCTGGTTAGCAGTCAGCTGGTGTATGACCTCTAAACATGCTATGATGTTCACAGGGACGGACTGGGACTAGAAATAGGCCTGCGTATTTCTATCACACTGCCCCATTTTTCCCCTCGAGGCCCACCACGCCAGCCCATTTTCTTTTACTTGACGCACCCATTGTTATTATAATTTTGCACAATTTCTTTTTTTAAACAGATGGACTAAAGATGGACCAGCCCATCTGGCATTTGCCAGAATTGCCCTATGGCCAGTCCATCCCTGGATGTTCACCATCGACTCCAATCGATCTCCATGCCTTTGTTTTTACACTGTATATAGTCCCAGGAGATTGAGGGGAATCGCATTCATTATGCACAGCTCTTTGTTATTTTAAGTTAGCCTACGTTTTCCCTGGTTGAGGGGACCTTAAGAGAGTGCTACAAGTCATTTAGAGAGGGGTGAAACTACTCCAGTGGCTGACAGGGTTAGCGCGGAGGATGACCACCATCGCAATCAAATAAAGAAGGGATGGGAAAAAAATGTAATAAAGGAATACATGAATAAAGGAATGGACAGAGGTCAATGCATCATGACAGAGAAGCATGCCCAGCGGTGAGGTCCACGGACACTGACGTGTGTGTGTGTGTTTCTCAGACCTTGCTTCTCTGCGAGTGGGGCTTCGTCTCCTCCGATTTAGGGACCTGGTTAGGGTCACGCATGTGGACGGAGGGTAACAAGGGTAAAAAAGATCATTCCTGGACTTACACAACTCCCAAATCAGTTACTGTACGTACAGTGGGGAGAACAAGTATTTGATACACTGCCGATTTTGCAGGTTTTCTTACTTACAAAGCATGTAGAGGTCTGTAATTTTTATCATAGGTACACTTCTACTGTGAGAGACAAAATCTAAAACAAAAATCCAGAAAATCCCATTGTATGATTTTGAAGTAATTCATTTGCATTTTATTGCATGACATAAGTATTTGATCACCTACCAACCAGTAAGAATTCCAGCTCTCACAGACCTGTTAGTTTTTCTTTAAGCCCTCCTGTTCTCCACTCATTACCTGTATTAACTGCACCTGTTTGAACTCGTTACCTGTATAAAAGACACCTGTCCACACACTCAATCAAACAGACTCCAACCTCTCCACAATGGCCAAGACCAGAGAGATGTGTAAGGACATCAGGGATAAAATTGTAGACCTGCACAAGGCTGGGATGGGCTACAGGACAATAGGCAAGCAGCTTGGTGAGAAGGAAACAACTGTTGGTGCAATTATTAGAAAATGGAAGAAGTTCAAGATGACGGTCAATCACCCTCGGTCTGGGGCTCCATGCAAGATCTCACCTCGTGGTACATCAATGATCATGAGGAAGGTGAGGGATCAGCCCAGAACTACACGGCAGGACCTGGTCAATGACCTGAAGAGAGTTGGGACCACAGTCTCAAAGAAAACCATTAGCAACACACTACGCCGTCATGGATTAAAATCCTGCAGCGCACGCAAGGTCTCCCAGCTCAAGCCAGCGCATGTCCAGGCCCGTCTGAAGTTTGCTAATGACCATCTGGATGATCCAGAGGAGGAATGGGAGAAGGTCATGTGGTCTGATGAGACAAAAATAGAGCTTTTTGGTCTAAACTCCACTCGCTGTGTTTGGAGGAAGAAGAATGAGTACAACCCCAAGAACACCATCTCAACCATGAAGCATGGAGGATGGATGGGGCCATGTATCGCGAGATCTTGGCCAACAACCTCCTTCCCTCAGTAAGAGCATTGAAGATGGGTCGTGGCTGGGTCTTCCAGCATGACAACGACCCGAAACGCACAGTCAGGGCAACTAAGGAGTGGCTCTGTAAGAAGCATCTCAAGGTCCTGGAGTGGCCTAGCCAGTCTCCAGACCTGAACCCAATAGGAAATCTTTGGAGGGAGCTGAAAGTCCGTATTGCCCAGCGACAGCCCCGAAACCTGAAGGATCTGGAGAAGGTCTGTATGGAGGAGTGGGCCAAAATCCCTGCAAACCTGGTCAAGAACTACAGGAAACGTATGATCTCTGTAATTGCAAACAAAGGTTTTTGTACCAAATATTAAATTCTGCTTTTCTGATGTATCAAATACTTATGTCATGCAATAAAATGCAAATTAATTACTTAAAAATCATACAATGTGATTTTCTGGATTTTTCTTTTAGATTCCGTCTCTCACAGTTAGTGTACCTATGATAAAAATTACAGACCTCTACATGCTTTGTAAGTAGGAAAACCTGCAAAATCGTCAGTATATCAAATACTTGTTCTCCCCACTGTACATTCTCTGGGTAAACATTTGATTGGTGGAACCCAGGGAAAATATTTGCTTGGTAATAAGTGTTTGCGTAATATATGCAGAGCCAAACCGACATGACTAGTTGACACATCCTGAATTGCACAATTACCAATCTACTGGAAAGACCTGTGGAGAAGGACTTCTGTGCATCAGGGAAGGCTCTGAAGCCTGAATCCTTGCCACACACACAGATTCTCTCAAGTCTTTTACCAGACTTAATCATATCTCAATCATCCTTATCCCTACGTTTCATTATTGATTTCATGGGTAGACAAACACACTACTCTATATATTGTACTCTGTTTGTGGGAAGGCCATTAAGACCTACCACACACACAGAATCTCACAAGTCATTTACCAGACTTAAACCGCATCCTTATCTCTACCTTCCATTATTGATGTCAGTGGTCAACGCACAGACTGGTCTGTCTATCTAAGCAGTGGTCAACACACAGACTGGTCTGTCTATCTAAGCCAGGGCTGCCCAACCCTCTTCCTGGAGATCTACTGTCCTTTAGGTTTTCAGTCCAACCCTAATTTACTGTATCTGATTCAGCTAGTTTAGGTCTTGTTGAGCTGCTAATAAGTAGAATCAGGTGTGTTAAATTAGGGTTGGACTGAAAAGCCACAGAGCAGTAGATCTCCAGGAAGAGGGTTGGGCAGCCGGATCTAAGCACTCTCTGCATGTGTTTGAATGGTCCTCATCCTCCAGTGATGCTTGCCTCCGCCTGGTCCTAGATCTGTTTGTGCTGTATTGACAATGACCATAGGAGTTGGCAATACAGCAATAACAGATCAGGGACCAGGCTAGCTCAGAGAGACAGACAGCGGAGGGGATGGGGGAACTGCTATAGCTCTGTGGGGGACTACTTGTCAACACCGCTGGGTTAAATCAAAGTCATTTTCGATCCTTCTGAGACGGGCTCTGTGATCAACCATTCCAGATAGAGGCCTTTCAACCGTTCAGCCATCGATTGCTCTAGTCTAGTTAGTAGTGCGGGTCGATGTGGCGCTGTGGGGACAGAGAGGGGTCTGGTAAGGACTGGCTCAGAGGTGGCAGCGGACCTGTGTGGCCTCTGTCCTCATTCCCCCTCGCCCACTTGTTATCATGCGCTATCGATCTCCTGTCCTCCTCTGCTCACTCTCTCTCTTTCTTTCAAAAGCTCTCCCACTGTCCCCAAATTGGCGTGGCAGAGCTGCCACCACCACCCACCCTCTTCCTGACCCCATCCTGCCTAAAACCCCAATCCCACAGAAGATCCCAGAACCCCAAAGACACAGTGTAGCAGAACAGGACAGAGAAATCAATGTTTTTTTTAGAGGGAGCTCGTTAACTTGGTCTGGCTCGGCTCATTACTCAATCACGACCAGAGATTGGACCCGGTGTTCTCGGCTCCTCAAATTAAGGGCGGCCCGCGTTCCCCCTCCAAACTCCCGTGGCTTAATAACGGACCCTTCTGCTCGTTAGGGGAGGACCCTTGATTAAAATCTCAGAAAGTGATGAACGTGTCATGCTTTCATCACCACGTCCATGCCAGCAGCAGTGGGAACTTAGAGAGAAGAGAAGGAAGGAGAGAAGGAAGAGGAAGAAGGAGGAGACTTACCTGCATCCTTTCCAGCATGTCGAAGAACTCGGCAGACTGAAACAAACAGAGAAACAGAGGTGATTATTTTACTACAATGTCATTGAGTTAGAATGAATGCAGTTCCAGTGTATCAAATTATCCTGGACCAATGTGATGACTAGAAGTGGAGTGCACTGTATTTCCTAAATAAGCACTAAATTAATTCATGGAGGATATTTTCAATTAGGGTTTATTTGGTATAGGTTGAGGTATGGCTTTGGGATGTCCACAAAGCCTAACACCAGTGTGAGATGGTTTAAAAACCTCTACAGGATCGGTGGGTCTCCCGCGGGACGGTTGATCTAACGTAGGCTTATGCAATTAGCATGAGGTTGTAAGTAACAAGAACATTTCCCAGCACATAGACATATCTGGTATTGGAAGAAAGCTTACATTCTTGTTAATCTAACTGCACTGTCCAATTTACAGTAGCTACGACAGTGAAAGAATACCATGCTATTGTTATGAACTTGAAAAGTGATTAATAAACCAATTAGGCACATTTGGGTAGTCTTGATACAAACGTTTGAACAGAAATGCAATGGTTCATTGGATCAGTCTAAAACGTTGCACATACACTGCTGCCATCTAGTGGCCAAAATCTAAATTGCGCCTAGATTCCTAAGTCATATATTGTCCTTTCTCTTGCATTTCAAAGATGGTACCAAAAAAACAAACGCATGGTTTTTTCTTTGCATTATCTTTTACCAGATCTAATGTGTTATATTCTCCTACATTAATTTAACATTTCCACAAACTTCAAAGTGTTTCCTTTCAAATGGTATCAAGAATATGCATATCCTTGCTTCAGGTCCTGAGCTACAGGCAGTTAGATTTGGGTATGTCATTTTAGGCTAACATTTTTTTTTAAAAGGGTCTGATCCTTTTTAAGTGTGACCAAGGTTTTTTGGTATTTTATGGAAATGGAGAAAGGTCTGGTCACCGAGGCTACGTTCCAAGCTGACTACATTGAGATGTACACGAGCTAAACACGTCATGTGATATAGAAATCTGATGCCTGACTGGGCAGTCTGCAATGTAGCCTTGAACGTGACCTGAAACTTCTCAAACCCAGTAACTACAATTATCACACCACAATCGTCTCCAGCTAGCAGCATTTCCACCCTGGTTCCCAATAAGAGCTCAATGAGCTGAGGCAGAGCACATAAGGAAGGACAGTCCTACACCCTCTCACACCCATATGTACAGTGTATTATACAAACACAGATAACCAAGCCTACTCCACTTCCTCAAAACAGTCACTCCAGAAAAATAATGGGCTGTCAGTATACTGAAGTTCTGGGTCAAAATCTTATTGACAGGATGATGGTAAAAATGTAAAGAATGAGAGTACAGACAACTAAATATTGGTAATAAATGTTGTGTATAACTAAGGTCAATATAGGGACCACTCTGAGCTCAATGAGAGTGGAGATCAGGAAGTAAAGTTGTAATTAACACATGATCCCATTATACTTAAAGTAGCTGTCTAAGATTTCTATGGATATGACCTACTCTATTATGAAATAGATTTCCTTCCCAAAAATTGTTATTAAGTAGGCCCTATGTTGATAAGCAGCTTTTCTGTGTGACCCTGCTTTCCAAATTCACAAACAACACAATGGTGTGGGCAAATACCAGTCATTATAAATATTATAAATAAGCAAAGGATGAGTCAACAACATTATTTGGATAGAATATGAGATTTAAAAAAAAGATTTAATAAGTGATGGAAAGAAAAACTCTACAAAGAAACAAAAAGGCCTTGACAGTCTATGGCCGGAAGAAGATCCATCTTGGATTAAAACATTGTTTTATACAGTGTTGTCCTGGCCTTTTCGTGTCTTTATAATGAATGACAGTCAATCAACAAACACATAGCTCTCTCTGTGACAGTCAAAAGTCACACTCAGGAAATATGCTAAAAGCACAACGGATGAGGAACGCAATCAACTACATTGTTTGAATCACAGGTTTCAAGGTTGGCGAGTAGAGAATGCAGACAAAGGCAGTCAAAACACTTAGCAGCAATACACGAGGCACCAGTAAAATGCCCCTTTTCATACAGTGAGCCGAATGGCAGTTAAATGTACTTTTTATGTAATCTTTTATGCAAACACTAATGACAAAGCTGAACACAAATGCTTTGAAAGGTGTGGGCTTCAATGGATCACTGAAATGACTGATTCCCTATCTACACAGGTACTGATAACTCCATATCAACTCAGCCATTAAACCCACGGCATTACAGCGACATGTTATATCATAGTCGAACACCACCAGCAATACCACTAAACACACCAAGACCTGGAAAACCCATGTCTTACCTTGAGATACACAACCTAGTACTCTGTAAACCAGGAAAACCAGGGAAACGATCCATTTCACAGCAGTAAAAACATCTCTTTACTTTAGCACCGGGATATCCAATCCACCTGAGCTCAGGTGAACATGCTAATCCCACAGCTGTCAGTGCAGTGGGAGTTATCATTTAGTTATACATTAACCTGCCACAGAGTCCTAAACCCACACAGCTAGTCCCACAGAGTCAACACAAAGAGCCAGGCTCACACAGCCCTACAGATGGGCACTGTAACCTTGGTGATTCATCGTCGTCCCCCGTCTAAGATGAGAGAACTGCTGAGGGCCACAGGGGGCCGCGGGGGGAGTCCTAGGGGTCAGATGGAGATCTATCAATCGGACGCCAATCAGAGAGGGACTGTGTCGTGAGCGGAGCCTGGACCGACTGAGAACCAAGAGATCGGGTCTGTCTGTCCTCTACTGCCTCCACAGAGTCTAGATGTAAAATACCCATCCATCTGTCTCTCTCTGCTCTCTCTCTTCTCTCTCTCTCTCTCTCTCTACATATATGTACAGTGCCTTTGGAAAGTATTCAGATCCCTTGCCTTTTTCACATTTTGTTACGTTACAGCCTTATTCTAAAATTGATTAAATACATGTTTGTACTCATCAATCCACACACAATACCTCATAATGACAAAGTTTTGCAAATGTATTAAACATAAGAAACAGAAATACCTTATTTACAGAAGTATTGAGACCCTATGAGACTCGAAATTGAGCTCAGATGCAACCTGTTTCCATTGATCATCCTTGAGATGTTTCTACAACATGAATCGAGTCCAACTGTGGTAAATTCAATTGATTGGACATGAATTGGAAAGGTCCCACAGTTGACAGTGTATGGCAGAGCAAAAATCAAGCCATGACGTGGAAGGAAAAGAGCTCCGAGACCGGATTGTGTTGAGGCACAGATCTGGGGAAGGGTACCAAAAAGATTCTGCAGCATTGAAGGTCCCCAAGAACCCAGTGGCCTCCATCATTCTTAAATGGAAGAAGTTTGGAACCACCAAGACTCTTCCTAGAGTTGGCCACCCAGCCAAACTGAGCAATCGGGGGAGAAGGACCTTGGTCAGGGAGGTGACCAATAACACAATGGACACTCTGACAGAGCTCTAGAGTTCCTCTGTGGAGATGGGAGAACCTTCCAGAAGGACAACCATCTCTGCAGCACTCCACCAATCAGGCATTTATGGTAGAGTGGCCAGACGGAAGCCACTCCTTAGTAAAACGCACATGACAGCCCGCTTGGAGTTTGCCAAAAGGCACCTAAAGACTCTCAGACCATGAGAAACAAGATTTTCTGGTCTGATGAAACCAAGATTGAACTCTTTGGCCTGAATTGCAAGTGTCACGTCTGAAGGAAACCTGGCACCCTCCCTACGGTGAAGTATGGTGGTGGCAGCATCATCCTGTGGGGATGTTTTTCAGCTGCAGGGACTGGGAGACTAGTCAGGATCGAGGCAAAGACTGAGGCGAAGGTTCACCTTCCAACAGGACAACGACCCTAAGCACACAGCCAAGTCAATGCAGGAGTGGCATCGGGACAAGTCTCTGAATGTCCTTGAGTGGCCCAGCCAGAACCCGGACTTGAACCCGATCTAACATGTCTGGAGAGACCTGAAAATTGCTGTGCAGCAACACTCCCCATCCAACCTGACATAGCTTTAGAGGATCTGCAGAGAAGAATTGTAGGAACTCCCCAAATACAGGTGTACCAGGCTTGTAGCGTAATACCCAAGATGACTCGAGGCTGTAATTGCTGCCAAAGGTGCTTCAACAAAGTGCTGAGTAAAGGGTCTGAATACTTATGTAAATGTGATATTTCAGTTTTAATTTTTTTATATATCTGTAAACATTTCTAAAAACCTTTTTGCTTTGTCATTGTGGGGTATTGTGTGTAGATTGACGAGGGGAAAAAAACGATTTAATACATTTTAGAAAAAGGCTGTAACGTAACAAAATGTGGAAAAAGTTAAGGGGTCTGAATACTTTCCCAAATGCATTGTATATATATCTCTCCCCCTCTGTCTTGCTCTCTCTCTTTTTCTCTCTGCCCTTTACTGCCTGGCCCTCAACAGAGACTAAGCGGAGCTCAGCAACATCTCTCTCTCGCTCTCGCTCTCTCTCTTATCTCCCAGGGAAGCCTGCTGCGTCCTGCTCTGTCCACACCAAGATTAGAGGGAAGGACTGGCGTTGGGAGGATTCTAACAGCACGGTCTCCAGGCGCTCAGCACCTAACCAATATTCACCCAGAGGCCACAGCACTATTGTTGCCTTTTGACTGTAACACCAGTGTTGCACTAGTGTATAATATATACCCTTATGTTATACTAGGGAAATTGTGTTTTCATAGCTAGGACTGACAGTGAAGACTTGTGAAGAGCAGAATCACAACCTCTGCATCATCAAAACAGTTGCTTGGTGAGAAGGTGAGAAGTCCACAGAGAGCCATTGTTATGTAAACGCCAGCTGAAAAGTACCAGTGGCCTGGCTTTGGCCCCAAGTGAGAGCAGGTACACCAGAGCCATGGCCCAGTGAGACACGGGTTCGGGCCCGCGTAGATGGAAACAGAAAAGTCTGAGCCTTTTGGGTAAAACACTGGGGTAAATCTTGAATGTACATGCGCCATTGACGTACCATTGAATACACTTGAAAGTAAAACCTGTCATACTAGCTCTTATTATCTGGTGGTAATTCAACTCTTATCGCATGTAAGAAATATCGGCATTACTAAACCTCCTGCAGAGGCAATGTGTAACTCAACTGCTAAACTATTGGAATTAACAGGACAGACAGTAAGCCATAATGTACAATAAAGTACGGGAGCTCTTCCTAATGATCCCTGATAACAGCTACAGTAAGAACAGTACCTGAGTCATCGTTAGCACTCCGTTAGCATTCCGCTAGTCTGGGTGGAGATAGGACCAGAACCGCAGAGCCCCAGAGAGGCCAGTCTCCACTGCTCTCCTGCCTGCACAGCTGACTCCAACTCTGGGCACTGGGAGAAAAGCAGCAGGGGGCGGGTGGAGGTGGCGTGGTGTGGGCCTCTGACAGGGGTTCTCAGACAGTGTGTGTGTGTCAAATCCAATCAAATTGGATTGGTCGTGCACACAAATAGGCCGATATCATCGCAGGTGCAGTGAAGTGTTTGTGTTTCTAGTTCCAACAGTGCAGTGTGTGTGCGTGCGTGCGTGCGTGCGCGCTGTGTGTCTTTTACCCTCAACAGCATAGACACACTTTTCCCCCGTTGCAAACACTCTTTCAATCACACTTTGTTTTTGCCCGTGCAGATGTTTCTCTCAACCAAATGTACCAGTTGTCCCCTCTTAACAAATGAAGCAGATACACAGTACTAGAGTGCGCTGTCATCAAGGCATCCTGTACCACAACACAACACTGCAATATACACTTAACTCTTCTGGCTCCTCAGTCGGACTAGAAAAAAAACTTCCACTGTTAATTCAACAAAAACAGTTCTCGCTCTCGTTTCCTTTTCTTTCACAACCTGGTCTTCACCGCCGTCATTTCCTTATTTCTGCCTCCAACAACCCTTTCTTCAAACAAAACCTCCCTCGTCCTTCATTTTCTCCTTGGAGAATGTGAGAAATGAGTGCTTTCTGCTATGTTTAGCTTTCTCTTATGTCATTCAAAGCCACAAACAGGAAAGTCCTGTTGTTCATTGACTCAGTGGAACAGGTCCTGCCTGTGTGTCTACTCACATTTCATTTCATTCAACTCTTTTCATTTTAATCCTCTGGTTCAGGACAAGGAACATTAACATTTTCAATAGGCTATTTACACACTTTCTTTTTGTCTTAGAATAAGGAAGACTTGCGACTCGGGAGTGGTTCCTTACAAAATGCCTCATTACATAATGAAATGTGTGTATGTTTGTGCACACGAACACAAGTGTGAAGTACTCTATCAGAGAAGTGTCAGCCTGGCCGCTTCACTATACTACTAGAGATGTCTGGAACAACAGCAAATAAGCTATGCCATACCAGCTACTAGCAGTGAGTAGCACAACTCCAGCGGGCTGAATTGGGTGCAACCAGATGACGTCATTGTATCGGTAAGCATAGAAATAGTGCACATAGAATAGATCCAATAAAGAGCGTCTGAACGCAGCTATTCCGTGTTTCTCTATTGCTCATTAAGAAAAACTACACCCCAGTCTTGAGGGTGTGGTTTGATGTGGCAGTTACTGATGTTTGTCCCCCATGAGACACCATAGGAACAAAGCCAGTATTACTTCCTCTAAGTAGTCAGAATTCATTTAAGATTTTCAAAAACATTTTTTGTGTATTTTTATATCCGACTAAGGTGTTTGTTGCAGTATTTCTCAAGTAAAAAAAAAAGGTGTTGTCGTATGTGTAGCGTATGTGTGTTCTGCGGTAGGATTGGATAGAGCGCAATCCCCGCAGATGTCTATCTCGTGTCAATGGTCAAATGAGCATCGTTGAAATCAAAACCCAACCCTCAAGTAAGTCATGATGAACTCAATTACAAAACTCAGGTTTGGACGAGACTGACTTGAAAAACCAAATGATCCTACTTACACTTTGTAGTCAATTTTGAAACTAGAAAAAATGTTTCTGACTAACATGGATGCCGCATTGGCCGTTTGCTATGAGAGAAGTTGTTTGCCTTTAAAAACCCAGTCAGTATCATCACACTATGTAAATGACTGATCAAGGGATTGACTATGAATAATCCCAAATCAAATTAAATCGTATTTGTTACGTACACAATTGACAGCAGGTATAAAAGGTGCAGCAAAATGCTTGTGTACTGGGTCCCTCAACAGTGCAATACATGAATCAATAGAAGAGGTACTGTGCATAGTAATAGCCTCATCATGTATGTACACTATAGGATACAGTATAGATAATGATTTAACTCCTCATCTCTGTGTCATACTGATTCCCCCACCCCTACTTCACTCTTTAGTTCTCTTTCTATTTCTCTGTATGCTACACTTTCTATTCCTTAACTCCCTCTTTCCTCTTCTCTCCCACTTCCGTGTTTATCTCTCGCCCTTCTCCTTGCAGACTAGATAAGCCTGCTTCAAGGTGACACAACAAAAATCTAATAAACTTATTCTCTGCAGCAGAGGTAACTCTGGGTCTACCTTTCCTGTGGCGGTCCTCATGAGAGCCAGTTTCATCATAACGCTTAATGGTTTTTGCGACTGCACTTGAAGAAACTTTCAAAGTTCTTGAACATTTCCGGATTGACTGACCTTCATGTCATAAAGTAATGATGGACTGTCGTTTCTCTTTGCTTATTTGAGCTGTTCTTGCCATATAATGGACTTGGTGTTTTACCAAATAGGGCTATCTTCTGTATACCAATCCTACCTTGTCACAACACAACTAATTGGTTCAAACGCATTAAGAAGGAAAGAAATTCCACAAATGTACTTTTAACAAGCTAGACCTGTTAATTCAAATGCATTACAGGTGACTACCTCGTGAAGCTGCTTTAGAGAATGCAAAGCTGTCAAAGGGCGGCTACTTTGAAGAATCGCAAATATAAAATATATTTTGATTTGATTAACACTTTATTGGTTACTACATGATTCCATATGTGTTATTTCATAGTTTTGATGTCTTCCCTATTATTCTACAATGTAGAAAATAGTACAAATAAAGAAAAACCATGGAATGAGCAGGTGTGTCAAAACTTTTGACTGGTACTGTATATATTTATACATATAAATATAAATATATAAATAACGGCCCTACATTAAAATAATCCACAGAAAGACAAGTGTTAGATCTTATTGAATCTGGCAGCTCCCTCTGCCTCTCTCTAATCTCCACTATGACCTCTAAAGAGTTACCCTCTATGAACAGTGAATGAAGCCCACCCAGGCCTCATAGAGCTGACTCACTATGCGTCATCAACACTATTCCTTTTACAGTGCACTACTTTTTGACCAGGCTCTGGGAATAGGGTGTCATTTGGGATGCGGACAGAGTCTGCTACCATGGTTCCTCTCATGGGTGTTCTGATTGTCCAGGTTCAGACAGTGCACTGACACCATTTTCAGTTTTTCACACTATTGCACAGAGCCAAACAACACCGTGCTCACTTGGGTATTTACTTACCATACTGTCCTTTCCAGCACGGTTCCAGCAACTATGGTGAATGGGTAACCATGCCAGTTTGGCTCGGTTCAACTCTGCTTTGTAGTGTGAAAATGGTATAAGTGAGACGGGCGTGAGGTGTTACGTGTCCTACCTTCATGGTGGGCGGGGCTGTGCGGGGGGGCGATGGGGGGCAATCTCCCAAGGGCACGTTGGAGATGGTCAGCAGTTCCTGCTTCCTGGAACACATCAAACACAACAGAAGATATCATAATAAAGCATCATGATGTCGCATACAGAGGATGCAGAGGCACAATGATAGGACAGAGGATGGATGCTGCATCACATATCACCCAACTTCACTATGTATGCTAGGGTGGGAGGTAGAAGGGAGAAATATCATTTCCCTAGACTGTGCAGCAGCTGGTAGGGTCAAGCCTAGTTATAGTCTATGTATATAACATTAGCCCAGAGTTACTGCTGCATTCATGTGGTCAGGAAAAAGCCCAAACCCTACTCATACTCCTAGAAGGAGAGAGAGGCTGTCTGGCTCATAGACTAAAGACTAGATCTTCAACATATCCAGCCAACTGAAGTAGTGGGTATCCAGTGAGTTTGCTGGGCTTGTAACGGAGATCTATCAATCAGACGCAAAGGAACCGTGTCGTGAGCGGAGCATGGACTGGCTGAAAACCAAGACCCCTCTGCCTGTGTGTCTGTCTCTGTCTGTCCTCTACTGCCTCCAAGGCTGGCCCACCACAGAGCCTAGATGTAAAATATCTCTCTCTCTCTCTCTCTCTCTCTCTCTCTCTCTCTCTCTCTCTCTCTCTCTCTCTCTCTCTTTTTCTCTCTGAGAGAGAAGAGGTCTGTGGAGAGTATCTTTAGCCGAGAGGCCTGATGATGACTCACACTCAGATCCTCAGTGACCAGCTGACATGGTTGTTGAGAGGCCCCCAGGGGCCTCCAGGGGGCCGGGGTCTCCTTCCAGGAGAATGATCACACGTTAAGAGGTTCATTTATCAGGAGGAGACAGAGTGGGGATTCAGAGGTGGACGTGAGAGGCGAGACACACAGTGCAACAGGTTGCTAATTAGTCACATTCTCTTGACAGAGTTATTTAGTCAGTTATCGAACACAGGATTTCATTCCCAGACTCTTTCTTTCATCCATAGTTTTTTTCCCCCTCCCGTGTGTTAAGTCAGTGTGGCCCAGCTGTGGACTGGAGAGACCACATTCATTTAGTTTATTGCAGTCGGTTATATTCCAACTGTTTATAGTTAAATTAAATCAAATCAAATTGTATTTCTCACATGCGCTGAATACAACAGGTACTACCTTACTGTGCAATGCTTACGTACAAGCCCTTAACCAACAATACAGTTATACTAGATAAACTAATAACACAATAAAATAACAATAACGAGGCTATATATACAGGGGGTACAGGTTAGTCAAGGTTTTTGAGGTAATATGTACATGTAGGTAGGGGTAATGTGACTATGCATATATGATGAACAGAGAGTAGCAGCAGCGTAAAAAAAAGGGGGGGGTCAAGGCAAATAGTCCATGATGCCGTTTTATTAGCTGTTCAGCAGTCTTATGCCTTGGGGGTAGAAGCCTTTTGGACCTAGACTTGGTACTCCAGTACTGTTTGCCGTGCGGTAGCAGAGAAAACAGTCTATGACTAGGGTGGCTGGAGTCTTTGGCTGACACCGCCTGGTATCAAGGTCATGGATGGCAGGAAGCTTGGCCCCAGTGATGTACTGGGCCGTACGCACTACCCTCTGTAGTGCCTTGCGGTCGGATGCCGAGCAGTTGCCATACCAGGCGGTGATGCAACCTGTCAGGATGCTCTCGATGGTGCAGCTGTAGATATTCTTAAGGATCTGAGGACCCATACCAAATCTATTCAGTCTCCTGAGGGGGAATAGGCATTGTCATGCCCTCTTCATGACTGTCTTGGTGAGTTTAGACCATGATAGTTTGTTGGTGATGTGAACACTAATGAACTTGAAACTCTCAACCTACTCCAATACAACCCCATCAATGAGAATGGGCGCATGCTCAGCCCTCCTTTTCCTGTAGTCCACGATCATCTCCTTTGTCTTGTTCACGTTTAGGGAGAGGTTGTTGTCCTGGTACCACACTGACAGGTCTCTGACCTCCTCCCTATAGGCTCTTCTCATCATTGTCGGTGATCAGGCCTACCACCCTTGTGTCGTTGGCAAACTTAAGGATGGTGTTGGAGTCGTGCTTGGCCACGCAGTTGTGGGTGAACAGTGAGTACAGGAGGGGACTAATCACGCACCCCTGAGGGGCCCCCATGTTCAGGATCAGCATTGCAGATGTGTTGTTGCCTACCCTTACAACCTGGGGGTCGGCCCGTCAGGAAGTCCAGGATCCAGTTGTAGAGGGAGGCATTTAGTCCCAGGGACCTTAGCTCAGTGTTGAACTTTGAGGGCACTATGGTGTTGAACGCTGAGCTGTAGTCAATGAACAGCATTCTTACGTAGGTGTTCCTTTTGTCCAAGTGGGAAAGGGAAAGAGTGCAATAGAGATTGCGTCATCTGTGGATCTGTTGGGGCGGTATGCGAATTGGAGAAGGTTTCTGGGATGACGGTGTTGATGTGAGCCATGACCAGTCTTTCAAAGCACTTCATGGCTACCGACGTGAGTGCTACAGATCGGTAGTCATTTAGGCAGGTTACCTTGGTGTTCTTGGGCACATGGACTATGGTGGTCTGCTTGAAACATGTAGGTATTACAGACTCGGTCAGGGACAGGTTGAAAATGTCAGTGAAGACACTTGCCAATTGGTCAGCGCATGCTCTAAGTACACGTCCTGGTAATCCGTCTGGCCCTGCGGCCTTGTGAATGTTGACTGGTCTTACTCACATTGGCTACGGAGAGCGAGATCACACAGTTGTCCGGAACAGCTGGTTCTCTCATGCATGCTTCAGTGTTGCTTGCCTCGAAGAGCGCACAGAAGTATTTTAGCTTGGCTGGTAGGCACAGTGTCACTGGGAAGCTTGCGGCTGGGCTTCCCTTTGTAGTCCGTAATAGTTTGCAAGGCCTACCACATTCAACGAGTGTCAGAGCTGTGTAGTAGGATTCAATCTTATCCCTGTATTGACGCTTTGCCTGTTTGATGGTTTGTTGGAGAGCATAGTGGGATTTCTTATTAGCGTCCTGGTTAGAGTCCCGCTCCTTGAAAGCGGCAGCTCTACCCTTCAGTGCAGTGCAGATGTCAAATTAAATCAAATTTTATTGGTCACATACTCATGGTTAGCAGATGTTAATGCGAGTGTAGCGAAATGCTTCTGCTTCTAGTTCCAACATTGCAGTAATATCTAACAAGTAATCTAACAATTCCACAACAACTACCTAATGCACAGAAATCTAAAGGGATGGAATAAGAATATGTACATATAAATATATGGATGAGCGATGACCGAGCAGCATAGGCAAGATGCAATAGATGGTATAAAATACAATATATACAGTCATGGCCAAAAGTTTTGAGAATGACACAAATATTAATTTTCACAAAGTCTGCTGCCTCAGTTTGTATAATGGTCCCTCTTTGCCATGCAAATGAACTGAATCCCCACCAAAACATTCCTCTGCATTACAGCCCTGCCACAGAAGGACCAGCTGACATCATGTCAGTGATTCTCTCGTTAACACAGGTGTGAGTGTTGACAAGGACAAGGCTGGAGATCACTCTGTCATGCTGATTGAGTTCGAATAACAGACTGGAAGCTTCAAAAGGAGGGTGGTCCTTTGTTCTTCCTCTGTCAACCATGGTTACCTGCAAGGAAACACGTGCCGTCATCATTGCTTTGCACAAAAAGGGCTTCACAGGCAAGGATATTGCTGCCAGTAAGATTGTACCTAAATCAACCATTTATCGGATCATCAACAACTTCAAGGAGAGCGGTTCAATTGTTGTGAAGAAGGCTTCAGGGTGCCCAAGAAAGTCCAGCAAGTGCCAGGACCGTCTCCTAAAGTTTATTCAGCTGCGAGATCGGGGCACCACCAGTACAGAGCTTGCTCAGGAATGGCAGCAGGCAAGTGTGAGTGCATCTGCACGCACAGTGAGGTGAAGACTTTTGGAGGATGGCCTGGTGTCAAGAAGGGCAGCAAAGAAGCCACTTCTCTCCAGGAAAAAACATCAGGGACAGACTGATATTCTGCAAAAGGTACAAGGATTGGACTGCTGAGGACTGGGGTAAAGTCATTTTCTCTGATGAATCCCCTTTCCGATTGTTTGGGGCATCCGGAAAAAAGCTTGTCCGGAGAAGACAAGGTGAGCGCTACCATCAGTCCTGTGTCATGCCAACAGTAATGCATCCTGAGACCATTCATGTGTGGGGTTGCTTCTCAGCCAAGGGAGTGGGCTCACTCACAATTTTGCCTAAGAACACACCCATGAATAAAGAATGGTACCAACACATCCTCCGAGAGCAACTTCTCCCAACCATCCAGGAACAGTTTGGTGACGAACAATGCCTTTTCCAGCATGATGGAGCACCTTGCCATAAGGCAAAAGTGATAACTAAGTGGCTCGGGGAACAAACATTGATATTTTGGGTCCATGGCCAGGAAACTCCCCAGACCTTAATCCCATTGAGAACTTGTGGTCAATCCTCAAGAGGCGGGTGGCCAAACAAAAAGCCATAAATTCTGACAAACTCCAAGCATTGTCTATGCAAGAATGGGCTGCCATCAGTCAGGATGTTGCCCAGAAGTTAATTGACAGCATGCCAGGGCGGATTGCAGAGGTCTTGAAAAAGAAGGGTCAACACAGCAAATATTGACTCTTTGCATCAACTTTATGTAGTTGTCAATAAAAACGTTTGACACTTATGAAATGCTTGTAATTGTACTTCAGTATTCCATAGTAATATCTGACAAAAATATCTAAAGACAGTGAAGCAGCAAACTTGTGTGGGTGGACCATTTCAGTTTGTCCGTAAAGTGAACGCTGAGGAACTTAAATCTTTCCACCTTCTCCACTGCTGTCCTGTCGATGTGGAAAGGGGGGAGCTTCCTCTGCTGTTTCCTGAAGTCCACGATCATCTCCTTTGTTTTGTTGACATGAGTGAGAAGTTGTTTTCCTGACACCACACTCCGAGTGCCCTCACTTCCTCCCTGTAGGCTGTCTTGTCGTTGTTGGTAATCTAGTCCACTACTGTTGCATCGTCTGCAAACTTGATGATTGAGTTGGAGGCATGCATGGCCACGCAGTCATGGGTGAACGGGGAGTACAGGAGGGGGCTGAGCATGCACCCTTATGGGGCCCCAGTGTTGAGGATCAGTGAAGTGGAGATGTTGTTTCCTACCTTCACCACCTGGGGGTGGCCTATCAGAAAGTCCAGGACCCAATTGCACAGGGTGGGGTTGAGACCCAGGGCATCGAGCTTAATGATGAGCTCTAAGCTCTAAGCTCTAGGGATGCCATCTGGGCCAGCAGCCCTGCAAGGGTTAACACGTTTAAAGGTCTTACTCACGTCAGCCACGAAGAAGGAGAGGGGGGACCCATAGTCCTTGGTAGCGGGCCACGTCAGTGGCACTGTATTATCCTCAAAGCAGGCAAAGAAGGTGTTAGTTTGTCTGGAAGCAAGATGTCAGTGTCCGTGATGTGGCTGGTTTTCTTTTTGTAGTCCGTAATTGCCTGTAGACCCTGCCACATACGTCTTGTGTCTGAGCCATTGAATTGCGACTCCACTTTGTCCCTATACCGACATTTCGCTTGTTTGATAGCCTTGCGGAGGGAATAACTACACTGTTTATATTCAACCATATTCCCAGTCATCTTTCCATGGTTAAATGTGGTGGCTCGCGCGTTCAGTTTTGCGCGAATGCCGCCAGCTATCCACAGTTTCTGGTTAGGGTAGGTGTTAATAGTTACAGTGGGTACAACATCTCCAATGCACTTCCTTATAAACCCACTCACCAAATCAGTGTATAAATCAATGTTATTCTCTGAGGCTGCAGGGAATATTTCCCGGTCCGCGTGATCAAAACAATCTTGAAGCATAGATTCCGATTGGTCAGACCAGTGTCGAATGGTTCTTGTCACGGGTACATCCTGTTTGAGTTTCTGCCTATAGGACGGCAGGAGCAAAATTGAGTCGTGGTCAGATTTGCCAAAGGGAGGGCGGGGTAGGGCCTTGTATGCATCGCAGAAGTTAGAGTAGCAGTGATCCAGTGTATTGTGTATCGCGCGAGTGCTACAATCAATAGGCTGATAGAATTTAGATAGCCTTGTTCTCAAATTGACTTTGTTAAAATCCTCAGCTACAATAAATGAGGCCTCAGGATATATGGTTTCCAGTTTACATAGAGTCCAGTGAAGTTCCTTGAGGGCCGTTGTGGTATCTGCTTGAAGGGGGGATATACACGGCTGTGACAATAACCAATGAGAATTCTCCTGCGAGATAATATGGTCGGCATTTGACTGTAAGGAATTCAAGGTCAGGTGAACAAAAGGACTTGAGTTCCTGTATGTTGTTATGATTACACCATGAGTCGTTAATCATGATGTTGCCTGTAGTCCATGGTTTCTGGTTGGGGTATGTACGTAGGGTAACTGTGGGGATGACCTCATCAATGCACTTATTGATAAAGCCGGTGACTGATGTGGTATACTCCTCAGTGCCATCGGATGATTTCCAGAACATATTCCATTCTGTGCTAGCAAAATAGTCCTGTAGCTTAGCATCTGCATCATCTGACCACTTCCGTATTGAGCGAGTCACTGGTACTTCCTGCTTTAGTTTTTGCTTGTATGCAGGAATCAGAAGGATAGAATTATGGACAGATTTTCCAAATGGACGGCAAATGAGAGCTTTGTATGCATCTCTGTGTGTGGAGCAAAGGTGGTCTAGAGTTTTTTTCCTCTGGTTGCACATGTGACATGCTGGTAGAAATGAGGTAAAATGGATTTTTCTGCATTAAAGTCCCCGGCCACTATGAGCGCCGCCTCTGGAAGAGTATTTTCTTGTTTGCGTATGGCCTTATACAGCTTGTTGAGTGCGGTCTTAGCACCAGCATCGGTTTGTGGTGGCAAATAGACAGCTTCTAAAAATATAGATGAAAACTGTATTGGTAATAGTGTGATCTACAACTTATCATCAGATACTCTACCTCAGGCGGGCAAAATCTTGAGACTTCTTTAATATTAGACTTCGCATACTAGCTGTTGTTGACAAATAGACACAGACCACTACCCCTCGTCTTATCGGAGGTAGGTGCTCTGTTTTGTGATGCACGGAAAACCCAGCCAACTGTATATTATCCATGTCGTCATTCAGCCATGACTCGGTGAAACATAAGATATTACAGTTTTTAATGTCCCGTTGGTAGGATAGTCTCGAACGGAGCTCATCCAGTTTATTCTCCAGTGATTGCACATTGGCCAATAGGACAGATGGTAGAGGCGGGTTACCCACTTGCCGACAAATTCTCACAAGGCACCCGGATCTGCGTCCCCTGTATTGGCGTCTCTTCTTCATGCGAATGACGGGGATTTGGGCCTGGTCCAGTATCAGCAGTAAATCCTTCGCATCCAACTCGTTAAAGAAAAAATCTTTGTCCAGTACGAGGTGAGTTATTGCTATTCTGATATCCAGAAGCTCTTTTAGGTCATAAGATACTGTGACAGAAACATTATGTACAAAATAAGTTACAAACAACGCGAATAAACACACAAAATAGCACAACTGGTTAGGAGCCCGTAAAACGGTAGACATCCCGTTTGGCGCCATTCCTTAGCTAGCAGCTACAATAAATGGTACAAAATAATATAGAATTAAGATAACAACACATGCAAAAGGTTTGTAGGACATTCTTCCCTAATATCAATAATCAATATCAATAACAGAAGAAGCTTTATCAGAAGAAAAACCTCAAAAGCACAATGACAACATCATCAAAAGGCTAAAGGATTGCAGGAGGAAATTCTACCTGAGATCTATAGTGGATATCAATATCAGAGAGATACATAACATGCAGTACTGTAACTCCATCCGATTCGCAGTAAGTGGAACAAGGAGACCAACGTGCAACTTATTTCTCAGGTATTTGGGAACTAACGCAGCCGTCTCTCCATTGGATAATGTAATAGCTTCCGTGTGTGAAAGTAGCATGCTCACGTCACAGTGTTCAAAGGAAACAATAGAACACTTGACTGCCTTTGACTGCTGATCTTTCCATTCTGAAAGAGAAACATGCTGCAAAGAACAGCCAGCTCCGTCTCCTTCTGTCTTTCACTCTCTCTCTCTCTTTTTCTTTCTTTCTCTTACTCCCTCTCTTTCTCTCTCTCTCTCTTGTCTAACTCTCTCTCCTTTCCTCTCACTCCCTCTCTTTCTCTCTCTCCTTCGTTCTTTGAGTTGTTAGTATAAGCACATGGCCTGGCTTGCAGAGTGCTGGAAACAAGTGGTCATGCCCCAGACTTCCCCTTCCATTGACAGCCCAGCCACCCCAGGCTTCTCCAATACTTTCCATAGGGTCAGCACTAAGTACCAACACAATGTAGCACTGTCTCTAGCTGTCGCTAGCAGTTAACACTGAGCCAATGGTGGACACAAACTTAACAGAGTACAAGTACAAGCAGGAGAAGTTGGCTTCCTTCCCCCGTTTATGCAGTTGACGGAGATACACAGAGTGTACATAGCAACTGCTACAGCTCCAGAGGAATGTATTATTAGAAAATGTCCATTCCCAGACCCTAAATGTTTGTAGCTCAGAGCTGACCTAAGTGGAAAACTTTGTTCAGACCCTTGCCCCTGGCCCCTGCTGTCTGGGCTTAGCTTTAATAACAGCCAAGTCTCAACACACACACACATACACAGACACACACACACACAGATACATATAGATGCACACACACACACACACACACACACACACACACACACACACAGACACACACACACACACACACACACACACACACACACACACACACACACACACACACACACACACACACACACACACACACACACACACACACACACACACACACACACACACAGGTGTTGGTCCCAGACAGAGACAGTCTGTGTGTGAGACAGTCTGTGTGTGAGAGACAGTCTGTGTGTGAGAGACAGTGTGTGAGAGACAGTGGTGGCGTAGTCTATCCTTCCTGCCTGTCTAATGAAACAGCTCCTGCGTCACCGTGAATGGCTCTCTCTCCGGGAGGGGTGGATCGAAGGAGGGAGACGCAGCATGACAAAGGAAAACAGGGAAAAGAGAGAGGGAAAAAAGAGACAGAGATGAAACATAGAACAAGGGGGGAGGGGGGGGGGGCAACAGAGTGGAAAGAGGACAATAGGCCGGATAGTGAATGGGAAGGTTAAAGCTAGAGGTTCATATGAGCTGTAACGCTTTGACAACCACACACACACAAACAAACGAACGCACGCACGCACACACACACACACACACACACACACACACACACACACACACACACACACACACACACACACACAAACCAGACAATTAATTTATAAAGGTGTGTGGACTCAAAGTAATACATTCAATAGTGAATGGCGATAATGACATGACCTATATGATATGTCTCCTATCTTGCATTACACAATAAAAAGCCTTCATTGTCTAGCCTAACTCTCCTATGTTTCACAATCACCACCCAACTCCTTCTTTAGTATTTCTAATTGGACCTGATTCAATACTAATTACATCTGCACCGCAATCATGTTTACCTAATGTCACGCCAATATGCCTACATGTTTCACATATTGATTACACCCTGGAGAGATGACAGGCACTGCACACAGTGTACTGTACCTGCCTCAGCTAGTATCAACACATAAACATGGGAGAGGGAGCCAGGAAGAGGGGGAGGGAGTGAGGAAGAGGGTGAGGGAGTGAGGAGGAGAGAGTGAGAGGAGAGGAGAGGAGGACAACAGTCCCTCGCTGCCAATTACCCCCCTCATTGTGACGTTCTCTTTCCAGCCCGATACAGATATTTGTTACGAAACTCAATAATGAAGTTGATGATGCTCCAGACCTACCATTGCAGAAGCTCAATCATTCCTCTAATGAACTTAATATGTAATGGCCTATTAGACAGCGAAAAACAAAGACAAGGAAATACATTAATCTGCCAGCAGGACATCAGGGCTGAGAGGAATCAGGTGCGACCTGTCCATCAGCGCAGCATTTCCTAACCCTCTCCTCGGGCCCCTCCAGACATTTCACATTTTTCTGTTTAAACCCTAAACTGGCACACCTAATCCAATTAGTCAAAGGCTTGATGATTAGTGGCAGACATAGCTGGCATACAGAGTCGCATCAATCAGGACCATGTCAGAGTATGTGTCAATGATGTGTGAGTGATGCACCGTCACATCTGACAATAGCTCTGAATCAATTGCAGATCTGCCCTGTGTAAAAATAGCAGAGAGGATAGATGTGCTTGTTCCTCCCATGCTAGCAGATCAGACAGGCTGCCCAGCGCCACGGACAGTCAGACACAGACCAATGGCGTGATGCAATGAACGTCAGAGTGTGAGGTGTTGAAAGGGCTGCGTTCTGCAGGCTGGGGTGATAGCTCATGGCTCCCAGTGTGTGACTAATATAACAAGTGAAGTGGCCCATTGAAGGAGCCCTTACCTCAGCACTGCCCACAGGGGAGTCAGTAGCTAATCATAGACCTCTAAAATGTTAGTACACTATGGTGGCAGTAGCCAATCAGGACCCTATATTTCATCAGGCATATGGGAGCAATGGTCTAACAAGGATTAGCGGCCTCCACAAAGGGTTAAGGGGAGCCAATAAGCCCAGTGGCACATTGAAGGCCCCTTACCTATTTACTGGGCACTGGGGGGCCAGTAGCCTGCAAGGAACCATATACTGTTTAGCACATAGGGGACAAGTAGCCTGAGGGGACCAGTAGCCAGGCAAGCTACAGGGGGGCCAATTGCTCATAAGCCATATGGAATCCCATAGGCACCCAGGTAACAGGCTACTTCCTGTTTCCTGCTGGGACTCACTCCCCACTGGGCACAGATGTCAGATCAACATCTAGTTTTGATTTACATTTGGTTGACAACTAACGTGAATTCAACACAAAATAAACCAAAAACGTCACCCTGTCATTGGATTTAGGTTAAAAGTTGGGTGAAAAAAAGACTAAATTCCCTTATGTTGATGACTTTTTGCAAATCCAATTCGTTTTCCACGTTGATTCAACATCATCACATTGAATTTCTTGCTTGAAATGATGTAGAAACAACATTGACTCAACCAGTTTTTGCCCAGTGGGTTCGATGGGTATACAGGCTATTTATAGATACAGGGGTCAAAGGAGAGTGGAGCCCAGCCAGTCAACGGAATGGCTGAGGAACACACGTACACACACACACACCTTCCTGGCAGAGTTCTAGAGAGTGGGGGGTATACTGCGAGGGATTGATTTGTTCTCCCAAATGAAACCTGAATGAAGCTGGGAAAATAATTACTGCCGCAGCAACAACATCAGAGGCACCAAATTGAAAGAGGAAGAAATCAATTGTAGAACACTGTGTAAACACTTTGATTGGCCAAACCTTGCTGAGATAATGACCTCTTAGAGAGACACTTTCTCTCAGTATGGAATCCCAAACTCAATAAGAAGAGCAGTGCTGTGGACTCCAGGGGCTTGTATTCATAAAGCGTCTCAGATAAGGATTGCTGATCTAGTATCAGGTCCCCCCCGTCCATGCATTATTATTCACTAAGACTAAAAAAAGCAAAACTCCTGATCCTAGATCAGCACTCCTACTCTGAGATGCGAAACGAACATGGGCCCAGATCTCAAAGGAAAGAAGCAGACCGCTGCCACCGCCGATGGCATTCTGGGTAGTCTAACAGTCAGCATTTCTATACAGGACACACACACACGCACACATAAATGAAATGAAAACCACCTGATGCTAAAATAATATCCCCTTGCCTCATCTCCAGATCACAACGTACGCGGAGATACACTGTGTACATGGAACCTTCTATCCAGTCGTATTACTGGACTGATTACTTTCAGCACAGGAAACTGCTGGGAGGAGGATGGACATCGGACCACACAATCACAGGATAACTGCATTAATGCCAGAGCCAAAACAGATTATTCATATCAAAATGATCTTTCACTGACTCCGGAACTGTACACGCACTCCTCCAGCCTAGTGAACACAACCATGGACGTTAGAACAGGGTTGCCCAATCCTGTTCCTGGAGAGCTACCCTCCTGTAGGTTTTCGCTCCAACCTCAGGTATTACTAACCTGATTCCTCTTATCAACCTGCTAATTATTAGAA